>NC_072733.1:32702845-32876989 GCF_026930045.1 Uloborus diversus | reverse complement strand
AGTACCTACAACCTGCATTTTTGTTAAATATTAAGCTCACAACTCTATTTCAAAAATTGGCTTAAATTACTAATTAAGCGCTTAAAGCCAGAAACGCACCTCGTTCCTACGCTCCCTAACGTAAAAAAATGGCAGGAAAACTTTATTATGTTCATTATTGTAATAGAAATATATCGTAGGTGGAATAAAGGTACGAATGAGAAGGAAGGAAGTTGAAAGTAAGGAGGGAGGGGGGGGAAACGCGTATCCAGGTTAATTATGCTAACCCCTTCCCACTCCCACCGGCTCTCCCTTTCTCCACTGAAATACCTTCGTTCCCTCCCTTCTGTCCACTCACACCCTTTCTTAGAGGCCGAATAAACCTTTTTATGCTGATGTTTCTCCCATTTGCTAAAAATTCCGGAGGGTGGGTTTCTTAAAATCGAAGTTTTAATGCATTTACAATGGGAAACTATTATACAATATATTTAAAAAAAACAGCTTTTATGGCTGAGAAGTTTAATTATATCACCCTCTCAATAATTAACGATTCGTTTTGACACAATAACCATTTAAAAAAAACTAAAAAAAGCGGGGGACGACATATTTACCGTTAAGTTTGTTATAATCTTTTATAAATTCTTCGTGGATTTTCCTCGAAATCATTTAAAACCTATCATTCAGATACAGTAATGTTCTTTTTTTTTTTTTAATGTACATAATAGCCAGAATATTTAACTCAGAATATTTAACTGTTCTTGCGAAATAATTTAGCAAGAAGGAATTCAAAATTCTTAATATTGAAAATGAAAGTTCATTGTTGCCTGCTTACATGCTATATCATTTTGAAAAAATCCCCATAAGTTTGCTGTGTGATACAATAACTGAAATAAATTTAATCAAATTTCATGCATCTGAAATCAAAAACTGAAGATACGATCTAGTTTATTCTTAAAACGATGTTTGCAATGTGCAATTATGAAATAAAACTCTAGTAAACTTTCCAGCTGCAATATGCAATCGAAATCTTATCCTGGAATAATTGGTAACAGATCCTAAATTATCGACGAACTTGACTGCAAGCGTCGAGATAACAGAAAATTTGGTGTGCCAGGCTTGTAGAGTGAATTAAGATTTTTTTCTTAGAAATGGTAACATTGAGGGGAATTAGCGACTTCCGGTTATACATTTATTTTTTAGCTTGAGGCAAGGACGAAACATCTCATATAGAACACAGGCTTATACACAGGTAGGAATTGCTTTTTAATAACTCATAGAGTGTTCATCTGCAGTTCATCAAGAATCACAAAACAGATATAACACCTGGTTTCCCTAAAAATGATTTTTGCAGCGTTGGAAGTGCTTAGTGACCATAATGTCCTTTGCGTTTTGTACAGACCATTCTTGCTCTCTTATGGCAGTAATGGTGTGTGTCAGAAGCTGTTCTGTTGAAATCTATCCCATTCGAACAAAATTAAATACCGTTACTTAAAATTTATTTTAAAAAAATGAATGTGTCGAAGTTCTGGGGAGGAATTTAACCCAGGACCCCCCTCCCCCCCTCCCCTCCTCCGTGGATATGCCACTGAGTTGCTGTATTGATTTCGAAGTCAAGTTAACTCTGTGCTTGCGTGAGTGAACTTTTTGAGAGGAACATGGCTGACTTGTGCGTGATTTGCGATAAATCATACACTGAAGGTGATGTGATTGAAGTCAAAGAACGTGGTATTCAAAAATTTATTGAAAGCAGCCATAGAAGAAGAGACGGAAAGCATATCAAATTCAAAGAGCTTACAATGGTGCAAGTGCATATAAAATGCCAAAAATCCTACACCAGGAGCCAAAGTATTATTGCTGCCGAAAAAGAAAAGGTAAAAGTTTGCATAACGCGATCAGATTTACAGAACTTTGACTTTAAAACACACTGTGTACTTTGTGGTAAGGACGCATCACAAGAATTCCTCCAACTTGAAATGAAAAAACCAGTTAACAGACGTGAAAAAGTTCATCGTGTAGAAACAACAGAATTTAGGAATCAAGTTTTAAAAGCTGCTCAGAAGAGAGGTGATAAGTGGAGTGAAGAGGTCACCTTTCGAATCACACCTGTAAGTGAACTTGTGAAAGTAGAAGGCAGGTATCACAGTTCGTGTTTCAAAATTTTTTTGAAAATTACAATTGGTGCTGCTCCTGGCCGCCCTCCAGTCGATGAGGTCACCGCTGCTTTTGAACATGTTTGCCGACATTTGGAGGGAAATGAAGATGAATGCCAGTTTTCCTTGAAAGACATATTGAAAGATTTTAAAGGGCATATTCCAAGCGAAAAGGCATTGAAAAAAAGGTTGCAAGACAAATATGGCCAAGACATCATTATAACCGCAGGAAAAAATAGAGAACCAATAATCTGTTTCCGCAATACGGGGTACAAGATTCTTTCAAATAAGTGGTATGAATCACGGAATAAAGATGAACGAGTGGAACGCCTTCGTGTCGTGGAAGCAGCTGCTGGCATTATACTGAAAGACATGAGGTCCATGATACATTCAATGGATCAATACCCAAAACCAGATAGTTTTCTTAGTGATATAGGAGAGGTAATACCTGAATCACTGATGACTTTTCTAGAAAAAATTATAATGAAGGGTAAACGGGCAAACGAAGATAAATGGCGCGTAAAAATTCTTGCAATTGGTCATGCTATTACTGCAGCTGCAAGGCCTAGATCTTTTATATCCTCCTTACAGGTTGGTCTTGGTGCCTTACTTTACAAAAATCATGGATTAAAAGACCTTATAAATTTGCTTTATGCCATGGGGTTTTGCAGCAATTATGAAGAAGTGAGATTGTTTGAGTTGTCTTGTCTAAGTCATCCACTAAGCGCAGTGATGCCTGGATCATTTTCTCAGTACGTCTTTGATAATGCAGATGTGAATGTTGACACTTTAGATGGATCTAGCACTTTGCATGCGATGGGAGGAATTCAGTGTGTGACGCCTGCAACTACTGCCTATTCAGATAAAAAAAATTGATAGGCTGAAGAAAATCAAGACAGCTGATGTCGTCGAAGAATTTCCTGCTATCCGAATTCAACCATTTCAAAAAACACATGGACTTAAAAATGAAGTAATTCATGATTTAGATGAAATAAACCCTATTTCACATGCTGTCACACTTTTACCAAGTGATTTTGCATGGATTCTGGCCAAGTGGAAAGGATTGAGTGTTGCAGGCTGGAATGGCTTCATGGAAAAAAACACCTCTGTCAACGCTTACTCAAAATCACGCATTTTGTATCTGCCTTTCATCAATGCTCCACCAAGCAGCTATGACACCATTCATACAGCACTTCTCTTTGCCATCGATAAATGTAAGTCTTCAAATCAAAAATGTTGCTTTGTAACTTTTGATCAACCGTTATACATGAAAGGTCGAGAAATTGTTGCTTCAAATCCTGAATTTAGTTCAGTTGTGCTGAGGCTTGGTGGTTTCCATCTCATCATGTCTTACCTGGGCACCATTGGCTATGTAATGGATGGTAGTGGATTACAAGACGTATTCAACATCATATATGCAGCTGGGTCTACTGACAAAATGCTGTCAGGGCACGCCTATTCAAGAGCTGTTAGGGCTCATATATTGGTTCATCTGGCAATGACCAAATTAATTCTCTCTCAAATGATTATAACTACAGAGGAGCATGCATCAATTGAGAAAGTTCTCTGCAATATTGATACGATTCACACATCAGACCCAACTATCGCAAGTTTGATTGGAAAGTGCACACAAAAACTGAGTGAACTTGAGAAAAATGGACCTACATCTAAACTATGGGTTCAGTACCTCCGCATGGTTACCATAATGAAACAATTTATATTTGCAGAAAGAAGTGGAAACTGGGATATGCATCTAAAATCCATACAGATGATGCTACCCTATTTCCATTCAAGTGGACATTTGTTATATGCAAAATCCTGCCACCTTTATTTGCAAGATATGATTGATCTAAAAGTCAGACTTGATCAGAATGACTACAATAAGTTTGTTACTGAAGGGTTTTTCACAATTAGACGCTCGGATAAATTTTGGTGCGGTCTTTGGACAGATATGACGATAGAGCAAACTCTAATGAGATCTATGAAGTCTACCGGAGGGTTGACTCGAGGACGAGGCATTTCTGACAGTACAATGGCCAAATGGATTCTCTCCATGCCAATTCTTGTAGAAGTTTCTCAGAAAGTTGAGGAGTTTTGTAACTTATCATTCGTCTCGACTGAACAGCATGCGGATGCTAGGGATTCAAGAATCACAAGAGACGAGGCAGATGTACAGAAACTGGTTAACTGGTTCTCATCCCATGATCCATTTCCAAACAGTGAACATCTCATGTCAATATCAAACGGTATTGTGGCAGATGAAAGCATTAATTGCCACAATGCTTACGAAATTGGAACTGATTCACTGTCAAAAATTGTTGGTAATAACTTTGCCGATGTTAAACTTAAACGGAAAAACCGAGTAATGCCTATTCGTGGTTCCAGCTGTAAGGTAAAAGTTCACGATGAATTTATTCCTGTAAATCCTGACACAATTTTTAGAAGAATCTCCCTCCTGAAAAAGTCAGATGAAGAGTTGCAAAACTATTTTGCATTTGAATTGGCACCTTTCCCATTGTCACTATTTGATGAAGAAGGACTACGTAAGACACGCAAATCAGTATTTTATGATTTGTTTTCTGCTACTACTGATGTTGTTCCACTGAATTCAGCACGTCATGTGGTCGATGGTGGGTTTCTTTTACATAAGTTAGTGTGGCAAAAAGGGGATTCATTTTCCTCCATTCTGCAAAAATATGTTGATTACATCAAAAGGCATTTCAGTGCAAGGTCCACTATAGTTTTTGATGGTTATCCTGATGATTGTGTAGCAAAAAGTACCAAGTCGGCTGAACGCAACAGACGAACAAAGAAACACAAAGCTGGTTACGTTATATTTGATGAATCGATGTTAGTAACTATGCCTGAAGAAAAATTTCTATCAAATGATAAAAACAAACAACAGCTTATTAATATGTTGTGTGTGAAATTTCAAAAAGAAGGTTTTGTTGTGAAGCAAGCGGATGAAGATGCAGACTACCTTATAATTGAAACTGCTAAAGAAATCGAAAATGAGTCTGAATGTGTCATAGTTGTGGGTGAAGACATCGACCTTTTAGTAATAATGGCAGCAACCACTACTTCGAGAAATATTTTTTTCTTGAAGCCTGGCAGAGGCAACGTAAAAGACACTTTATACTGTGCAGCAACTCTGAACATAGCTCCATACATCAGAGAAAATATTTTATTTCTCCACGCTTTCAGTGGTTGCGATACAACATCTGCTCTTTTTAGACAAGGGAAAAAGAAATTTGTCAAGATCTTGAACTGTACAGTGTTACAACAAACTGTAAAAGTTTTCCGTAATGAAAATGCATCCCCTGATAGCATTGATGAAGCAGGGCAAAAAACTTTGATAGCATTATATGGGGGAAAGGACAGTGAAGAAACATTAAATTCCTTGAGGTTTAAGCTTTTTAAAAAATCACTAATAAAAAGTACTTTTAATTTAGCCGCTCTTCCTCCCACTGCAGCAGCAGCACGTGAGCACTCTTTCCGTACATTTTTGCAAATTCAATATTGGAGTGGATTCACGAAAAGCCCCTTAGATTGGGGCTGGAAAAAAATAAGCATGGACTATTCCCAGTCGCAACCCGCAAAGAACCAGCTCCTTTAGAATTGCTCTCCACGATTTCGTGTAAGTGCAAAAAAGGCTGTACTCTGGCGTGTAGCTGTAGAAAAGCGGGCATCAACTGCTCTGCAATATGCTACAGCTGCAGAGGGCACGCATGCACCAACTCTCCGGAGGATGATGACGGCACTATGGGTCACCTAAAATGATACGTTGAGCATCGCTAAAACATTTGACAACATGTGAAAGTTTCACATTGTGTGGAATTGTGATAAAAACTACAATAATTTTCTAGCTTAATGAAATTTAACATAAACAATTTTGTTACACATAAAATAAACAGTTAAATGAACTTAATTTTTTTCTTGACGCTGAAAGTGTGTTGCAAATGTCAGTGTCAGTTTGGTCATTGCCACTTTCATTATTTTGCAAATGATCATATCGCTCTTCCAATGAGTCAACTTCTTCTAAATTGTCCTCCAGTATATCAATTTCCGCTTCTAAGTTAGTTGAGTTTGAAGTGCCGTCATCATCCTCCGGAGAGTTGGTGCATGCGTGCCCTCTGCAGCTGTAGCATATTGCAGAGCAGTTGATGCCCGCTTTTCTACAGCTACACGCCAGAGTACAGCCTTTTTTGCACTTACACGAAATCGTGGAGAGCAATTCTAAAGGAGCTGGTTCTTTGCGGGTTGCGACTGGGAATAGTCCATGCTTATTTTTTTCCAGCCCCAATCTAAGGGGCTTTTCGTGAATCCACTCCAATATTGAATTTGCAAAAATGTACGGAAAGAGTGCTCACGTGCTGCTGCTGCAGTGGGAGGAAGAGCGGCTAAATTAAAAGTACTTTTTATTAGTGATTTTTTAAAAAGCTTAAACCTCAAGGAATTTAATGTTTCTTCACTGTCCTTTCCCCCATATAATGCTATCAAAGTTTTTTGCCCTGCTTCATCAATGCTATCAGGGGATGCATTTTCATTACGGAAAACTTTTACAGTTTGTTGTAACACTGTACAGTTCAAGATCTTGACAAATTTCTTTTTCCCTTGTCTAAAAAGAGCAGATGTTGTATCGCAACCACTGAAAGCGTGGAGAAATAAAATATTTTCTCTGATGTATGGAGCTATGTTCAGAGTTGCTGCACAGTATAAAGTGTCTTTTACGTTGCCTCTGCCAGGCTTCAAGAAAAAAATATTTCTCGAAGTAGTGGTTGCTGCCATTATTACTAAAAGGTCGATGTCTTCACCCACAACTATGACACATTCAGACTCATTTTCGATTTTTTTAGCAGTTTCAATTATAAGGTAGTCTGCATCTTCATCCGCTTGCTTCACAACAAAACCTTCTTTTTGAAATTTCACACACAACATATTAATAAGCTGTTGTTTGTTTTTATCATTTGATAGAAATTTTTCTTCAGGCATAGTTACTAACATCGATTCATCAAATATAACGTAACCAGCTTTGTGTTTCTTTGTTCGTCTGTTGCGTTCAGCCGACTTGGTACTTTTTGCTACACAATCATCAGGATAACCATCAAAAACTATAGTGGACCTTGCACTGAAATGCCTTTTGATGTAATCAACATATTTTTGCAGAATGGAGGAAAATGAATCCCCTTTTTGCCACACTAACTTATGTAAAAGAAACCCACCATCGACCACATGACGTGCTGAATTCAGTGGAACAACATCAGTAGTAGCAGAAAACAAATCATAAAATACTGATTTGCGTGTCTTACGTAGTCCTTCTTCATCAAATAGTGACAATGGGAAAGGTGCCAATTCAAATGCAAAATAGTTTTGCAACTCTTCATCTGACTTTTTCAGGAGGGAGATTCTTCTAAAAATTGTGTCAGGATTTACAGGAATAAATTCATCGTGAACTTTTACCTTACAGCTGGAACCACGAATAGGCATTACTCGGTTTTTCCGTTTAAGTTTAACATCGGCAAAGTTATTACCAACAATTTTTGACAGTGAATCAGTTCCAATTTCGTAAGCATTGTGGCAATTAATGCTTTCATCTGCCACAATACCGTTTGATATTGACATGAGATGTTCACTGTTTGGAAATGGATCATGGGATGAGAACCAGTTAACCAGTTTCTGTACATCTGCCTCGTCTCTTGTGATTCTTGAATCCCTAGCATCCGCATGCTGTTCAGTCGAGACGAATGATAAGTTACAAAACTCCTCAACTTTCTGAGAAACTTCTACAAGAATTGGCATGGAGAGAATCCATTTGGCCATTGTACTGTCAGAAATGCCTCGTCCTCGAGTCAACCCTCCGGTAGACTTCATAGATCTCATTAGAGTTTGCTCTATCGTCATATCTGTCCAAAGACCGCACCAAAATTTATCCGAGCGTCTAATTGTGAAAAACCCTTCAGTAACAAACTTATTGTAGTCATTCTGATCAAGTCTGACTTTTAGATCAATCATATCTTGCAAATAAAGGTGGCAGGATTTTGCATATAACAAATGTCCACTTGAATGGAAATAGGGTAGCATCATCTGTATGGATTTTAGATGCATATCCCAGTTTCCACTTCTTTCTGCAAATATAAATTGTTTCATTATGGTAACCATGCGGAGGTACTGAACCCATAGTTTAGATGTAGGTCCATTTTTCTCAAGTTCACTCAGTTTTTGTGTGCACTTTCCAATCAAACTTGCGATAGTTGGGTCTGATGTGTGAATCGTATCAATATTGCAGAGAACTTTCTCAATTGATGCATGCTCCTCTGTAGTTATAATCATTTGAGAGAGAATTAATTTGGTCATTGCCAGATGAACCAATATATGAGCCCTAACAGCTCTTGAATAGGCGTGCCCTGACAGCATTTTGTCAGTAGACCCAGCTGCATATATGATGTTGAATACGTCTTGTAATCCACTACCATCCATTACATAGCCAATGGTGCCCAGGTAAGACATGATGAGATGGAAACCACCAAGCCTCAGCACAACTGAACTAAATTCAGGATTTGAAGCAACAATTTCTCGACCTTTCATGTATAACGGTTGATCAAAAGTTACAAAGCAACATTTTTGATTTGAAGACTTACATTTATCGATGGCAAAGAGAAGTGCTGTATGAATGGTGTCATAGCTGCTTGGTGGAGCATTGATGAAAGGCAGATACAAAATGCGTGATTTTGAGTAAGCGTTGACAGAGGTGTTTTTTTCCATGAAGCCATTCCAGCCTGCAACACTCAATCCTTTCCACTTGGCCAGAATCCATGCAAAATCACTTGGTAAAAGTGTGACAGCATGTGAAATAGGGTTTATTTCATCTAAATCATGAATTACTTCATTTTTAAGTCCATGTGTTTTTTGAAATGGTTGAATTCGGATAGCAGGAAATTCTTCGACGACATCAGCTGTCTTGATTTTCTTCAGCCTATCAATTTTTTTTATCTGAATAGGCAGTAGTTGCAGGCGTCACACACTGAATTCCTCCCATCGCATGCAAAGTGCTAGATCCATCTAAAGTGTCAACATTCACATCTGCATTATCAAAGACGTACTGAGAAAATGATCCAGGCATCACTGCGCTTAGTGGATGACTTAGACAAGACAACTCAAACAATCTCACTTCTTCATAATTGCTGCAAAACCCCATGGCATAAAGCAAATTTATAAGGTCTTTTAATCCATGATTTTTGTAAAGTAAGGCACCAAGACCAACCTGTAAGGAGGATATAAAACATCTAGGCCTTGCAGCTGCAGTAATAGCATGACCAATTGCAAGAATTTTTACGCGCCATTTATCTTCGTTTGCCCGTTTACCCTTCATTATAATTTTTTCTAGAAAAGTCATCAGTGATTCAGGTATTACCTCTCCTATATCACTAAGAAAACTATCTGGTTTTGGGTATTGATCCATTGAATGTATCATGGACCTCATGTCTTTCAGTATAATGCCAGCAGCTGCTTCCACGACACGAAGGCGTTCCACTCGTTCATCTTTATTCCGTGATTCATACCACTTATTTGAAAGAATCTTGTACCCCGTATTGCGGAAACAGATTATTGGTTCTCTATTTTTTCCTGCGGTTATAATGATGTCTTGGCCATATTTGTCTTGCAACCTTTTTTTCAATGCCTTTTCGCTTGGAATATGCCCTTTAAAATCTTTCAATATGTCTTTCAAGGAAAACTGGCATTCATCTTCATTTCCCTCCAAATGTCGGCAAACATGTTCAAAAGCAGCGGTGACCTCATCGACTGGAGGGCGGCCAGGAGCAGCACCAATTGTAATTTTCAAAAAAATTTTGAAACACGAACTGTGATACCTGCCTTCTACTTTCACAAGTTCACTTACAGGTGTGATTCGAAAGGTGACCTCTTCACTCCACTTATCACCTCTCTTCTGAGCAGCTTTTAAAACTTGATTCCTAAATTCTGTTGTTTCTACACGATGAACTTTTTCACGTCTGTTAACTGGTTTTTTCATTTCAAGTTGGAGGAATTCTTGTGATGCGTCCTTACCACAAAGTACACAGTGTGTTTTAAAGTCAAAGTTCTGTAAATCTGATCGCGTTATGCAAACTTTTACCTTTTCTTTTTCGGCAGCAATAATACTTTGGCTCCTGGTGTAGGATTTTTGGCATTTTATATGCACTTGCACCATTGTAAGCTCTTTGAATTTGATATGCTTTCCGTCTCTTCTTCTATGGCTGCTTTCAATAAATTTTTGAATACCACGTTCTTTGACTTCAATCACATCACCTTCAGTGTATGATTTATCGCAAATCACGCACAAGTCAGCCATGTTCCTCTCAAAAAGTTCACTCACGCAAGCACAGAGTTAACTTGACTTCGAAATCAATACAGCAACTCAGTGGCATATCCACGGAGGAGGGGAGGGGGGAGGGGGTCCTGGGTTAAATTCCTCCCCAGAACTTCGACACATTCATTTTTTTAAAATAAATTTTAAGTAACGGTATTTAATTTTGTTCGAATGGGATAGATTTCAACAGAACAGCTTCTGACACACACCATTACTGCCATAAGAGAGCAAGAATGGTCTGTACAAAACGCAAAGGACATTATGGTCACTAAGCACTTCCAACGCTGCAAAAATCATTTTTAGGGAAACCAGGTGTTATATCTGTTTTGTGATTCTTGATGAACTGCAGATGAACACTCTATGAGTTATTAAAAAGCAATTCCTACCTGTGTATAAGCCTGTGTTCTATATGAGATGTTTCGTCCTTGCCTCAAGCTAAAAAATAAATGTATAACCGGAAGTCGCTAATTCCCCTCAATGTTACCATTTCTAAGAAAAAAATCTTAATTCACTCTACAAGCCTGGCACACCAAATTTTCTGTTATCTCGACGCTTGCAGTCAAGTTCGTCGATAATTTAGGATCTGTTACCAATTATTCCAGGATAAGATTTCGATTGCATATTGCAGCTGGAAAGTTTACTAGAGTTTTATTTCATAATTGCACATTGCAAACATCGTTTTAAGAATAAACTAGATCGTATCTTCAGTTTTTGATTTCAGATGCATGAAATTTGATTAAATTTATTTCAGTTATTGTATCACACAGCAAACTTATGGGGATTTTTCAAAATGATATAGCATGTAAGCAGGCAACAATGAACTTTCATTTTCAATATTAAGAATTTTGAATTCCTTCTTGCTAAATTATTTCGCAAGAACAGTTAAATATTCTGAGTTAAATATTCTGGCTATTATGTACATTAAAAAAAAAAAAAGAACATTACTGTATCTGAATGATAGGTTTTAAATGATTTCGAGGAAAATCCACGAAGAATTTATAAAAGATTATAACAAACTTAACGGTAAATATGTCGTCCCCCGCTTTTTTAGTTTTTTTTAAATGGTTATTGTGTCAAAACGAATCGTTAATTATTGAGAGGGTGATATAATTAAACTTCTCAGCCATAAAAGCTGTTTTTTTAAATATATTGTATAATAGTTTCCCATTGTAAATGCATTAAAACTTCGATTTTAAGAAACCACCCTCCGGAATTTTTAGCAAATGGGAGAAACATCAGCATAAAAAGGTTTATTCGGCCTCTAAGAAAGGGGTGAGTGGACGGAAGGGAGGGAACGAAGGTATTTCAGTGGAGAAAGGGAGAGCCGGTGGGAGTGGGAAGGGGTTAGCATAATTAACCTGGATACGCGTTTCCCCCCCTCCCTCCTTACTTTCAACTTCCTTCCTTCTCATTCGTACCTTTATTCCACCTACGATATATTTCTATTACAATAATGAACATAATAAAGTTTTCCTGCCATTTTTTTACGTTAGGGAGCGTAGGAACGAGGTGCGTTCTGGCTTTAAGCGCTTAATTAGTAATTTAAGCCAATTTTTGAAATAGAGTTGTGAGCTTAATATTTAACAAAAATGCAGGTTGTAGGTACTCATTTTGTTCAGTATTTTGTGCTCTACAAGAAACCTGCACGTATTTTTGGTCGTTTTAAGAGCCATTTTTGAGATATTGTAACACTAATGAAAAAACAGGTGTTTTTTGGCACTAATTTGGACGCTGTGGCGAAAGCTCACTTAGTAGAAGGGGGAAAACTTAGTATGGTCATTACAGACCCATACGGCATAAATTAAAACAATTTCCAGCTTTCCACCAATTACTTCCGTATTCGACCTTTTTTCACTCCCCAACCACTGGCCTATTCAACGTTTGTCTAAAATTGGGTTTTTGAAACTTCAATGTCGAACGCAGGGGGTGGGAGGAACTGATTTCGACCTACAAAAAATATCGATCGGGGGCAGTCCTTGAACTCCATCCGTTACCCTAACGTCGATAAATATGGCCTATAATCGCGTTTTTAAAGCCTCAATTTCTAGAAATTCCGTTGAGGCCCCTGTACCTTTTGTCCCACTAGCATCAGTGATAGGAACGGGGGGTCCTCGGGTGTATGCCCCACTAGCATCAGCAAAGAAGGTCTAAGATTTCGTTTTTTAAACTCAAATTTCAAAATTTTGCCGGGGGAGAGCCACGGACCCCCCTTACCTATCAGATCTACATTTTTCTTCTCGTTTTCGATGTCCCCCCCCCCCCCTTCCGTAAAAACTTTTTCCTGGTTGCACCACTGAAATAGAACATTACTTTGGTTCAGGGCATATGTCACTAATACCAGGATGACCACTGTACAGGTTCCTCTTTCCTGAGATCCTGGAAAACAACTTCGGAAAGAAAAAAAAAACTCATTTCCAAACCACTTAGAATTCCTTGAACTTTCTAATCAGTCCATGAAGTTATTCGCGAATTAAAACCAACGCAACTTAGAAAAAGACATCTGCACTACAAATCCGTAAGCACAACTG
Source organism: Uloborus diversus (assembly GCF_026930045.1). Lineage (NCBI taxonomy): Eukaryota > Metazoa > Arthropoda > Arachnida > Araneae > Uloboridae > Uloborus > Uloborus diversus. The sequence continues at coordinate 32,863,967 of NC_072733.1, read as the reverse complement.
TTTATCATCATTTTAGTTGAATGGCAGAGTATGAAGCAAATAAATTTCCCTTGAAAAAAAAAAAGTTTGCCCCCCCCCCTTTTAACGCTGTTATTTTGCCTCTCACAACCAATGTGGTTACTGTTTCCCTTTGAGTGAAAATAGCCACTTAGTTCAGTTCACCAAAAATATCGACTAAGTATTTATCATCATCCGTCACTGATCATGTAAAACTTTCACTCTGAGTGTAAAATCTTGAAAACAGCTGAAAATATTGATGCCTTTTGCTCCAGTTGAAAAACTCTCATTTCATCTGGAAGTTCATACAGCCTTTTAAAAACTTTTGTTTTCGATAGCCAGCATATTTGATATGGAAAAGTAACGATTTGTGCTGCCTACCCATGTCTTCATAAATTTTGCTAAATAGACTTTACTAGAGAAAACGAGATTTGAAAAAAAAAATCTCTTTCTGGAAGATCCATCAAAAATTTTCCTCAAGTCAGATGGTAATTACTTAATTATGCTGGCATGGCGATGCGAAACACTACTTCAATCTGGAGCGACAACGACATTATATATCCTTGATTTTAATTACTTCATTTTTCTTGAAACTACTGGAAAATACATTTATGCAACTGCTAACTCGGAACCCTCCTAATTCCGCGGAACCCTTGGGTTCCACGGAGCACACTTACTGAAACGCTAGACTAGAGAGTATGTATAGTGCTACAGAGTAGAGCAGGGTTGCCAGACGTCCCGGATTTCAAGGGACAGTCCCGTATTACGAAAAATTGTCCCGCGTCCCGGGGAACTTCCATACGGGACGGCTAAAGTCCCGTATTCTAGCTAGTAACAATATTTAACAAAACGAGACATTATTTTAAGGGAAAAAATAAAGTAAAACAAAAAATGTGAATTATAAAGAGCAATAAGAATATTATGTGGAAGCAAACACAAAAATTATTTTGTTTTAATTTGGTGTTTGTTTTGGTGGCAGACCATGAGGAGCCGAATGATTGCTTCCTCTTTACTCATTGACTAATATTGGAAATATATCGTCAATCGCAATGAAAACAATTTTTATACTACTTTGATCGGCGACATTTTGTAAGATTTAATGCTTTATTATGAATACGATTGAATATTTCAGATTTATCATGAAGAGACGTTCTATGTTGGAAAACACCCCTTAAAAATACACCATATCCAGTAATTGCCCTCAACCTCAAAAATATCACCCCCCCCCCCTTCACTCCTACAAGCCTGTCCCGTATTTACTGTTCTTAAATCTGGCAATCCTCGAGTACCATAGACTAATAATAAGAGTAGACCGAGCTTTCCCAGACTTGCTGCTGAAAAAAATGGTTCATGGATACATCATGTGACTGGTGGAAGGCTTGGCGAAAACTTTGGCGGCATGGTTGCTAGATGGCAACATTATCTATAGTTTGGCACTCGACATGTATTTTAAGACGTAATGTATTTTCCTTATATTTTTTTTTTCCAGGTGCAGAGATTGAACTGTTTTTCTTTTAGCTATGCATTATTTTGCATTAGATTTTGATCACAGTTTTCAGTAACTTTTATTTCATTTGGAACTGCTACGTCAGCGTTGACGTGAATGTAATGGCGTAAACGTTTTGCATTAATGCAAAAATGTACTAATCGGTATCTTAAATTTCAATTTTAGGTAAAAATCTTACCGTTTGCTGATTCTTTTTGGGCGCTTGCATCTTTAATTGCTTACAGAGTTATTGAAATTGACTAAAGGAAATGCACAATACTATCTAAACAAAAAAACTCACTATATTAACAAAATATTTACAACTTAGAATAACAAATTTACAAATCGGACTCCATAAAAAATCATTCTTCCGTGTTCCATCAATTCTATTTATTTTATTTCTCGCGGGCGTTGATCGTCTGCTACGATCAACGCCCGCTGTTGCTAGGATATCCACCAGTCACATGGTTTGGTTTATGAGCAGCAAAAGGGTTACCATAGCTCGGTCTACTCTTATTATTAGTCTATGTGGAGTAGAGAGGCACGATTTCAACTTCTTGATTAGATTTACTTAATGCGCCATCTATTGACACATATTATAAGTAATTGCTCTATCTCATGGCTTAAAAGCATTTCATTTATATACATATATATATATAAATGCAGCTAATATTTTGCCATTTTCTTTGCTGTTTCATGCAAATTTTTCAATTTTTTAGATACATTGTCAGGAACTTTTAAGTAGCTTAAAAAGCAATAAGTACTTTTCGCACCTATGCAAGAGAGCCGAAACTCACAACCGACTACTTTCTTACTAGAAGTATTTGAAAATTAATCGTAATTTCATACCTTTTCAATTAAATTTCATCTGAGTTTGAATAATATTTTGCACTCTCATAATTTTATGAAGATATTGTTATTTATTATTTAATCTATGCACAGTTTCATAGGAATTATTACTGAGTCAGGGACGTAGCCAAGGGGGGATCCATAAGGTCCGGACCCCCCCCCCCCTTCCTGATAGGTCACTGTCCTCCTGCACTAACATAAACAGAATTTTCCAACAAAAAAAAAAATATTTTTTGGAAAAAAAATTTTGTTCTAAATATTTTTATTAATCGACAACTTTCTCACGTTCAGTTTAGTTCAGAACAATAGAATCTCTAGGATTGGTGGTAATTGGGGGGGGGACATAAGTCTTCAACTCGTGGTTCGCGTCTTTGTTCGCGTCGCAGACCTGCCGAAAAGGAGACATTATCTTTGTCCCCTGCCTCGCAAGAAAATCGCCCAGCAGCGAGCAGCGAGTGAATTCCTAGTTCTCAGATTTAAAACCATGCCCCTCCCCGCAAGGAATCGCCGGCAGCTCGTAAACAAACATTTGTTGTCAACGAAAGATTGATGAGAATCATCAATGATGAAAATGGTCGGAGACAGGAACTTTGCAGGAATGTTTTTGCGGGAAGATCACACAAAGAGGAAAGCGACACTTGCCCTCTGTTTTTTTATTATTGGACAGTTGTGGGGTCCGGTGGGGTCAGCCGCCCTTGTAATACAGCGCCGTCTTTTTAGAAGGTGCCTAAAGGCTCCTAGTCATGGAAAGCGCAGAACTCTGGTGACAGGTCGCACATTCACTTTTTCTATCGCTGCCATTGGTATTGGGTCGGTAGCACGAATGTTTTCCTCCAAAGTTGAAAGGGAAAAATCATGAGTAGAACCATAAAAACATAGGAAAAAATTAGCCGACCCCCCCCCCACCCCACAGGGTAAGTTGTATTGCAGTTTTTTTTTAATGTTTTTGTTTTTCTTTTTTTAATAATAGGAGCAATTTTATGCATTGCTTTCGCATTTAAAAATTTTGTTCAGACAAAAATAACATCGAATATCATTTCATTTTTTAACTAATCAATTCAATTTATTTCACTTATAATTTTTATTCGTAGCAATAATTGATTACTTATATCATTGTGTCCCGGAAGCTCGCAACTTTTACCATTGATCAAATGTCGTTTTACAACCATGAAACTAATGTCTGGAAATTCGTTCTGAATATTTGTTCATTTTCATCACAAGGTAACAGAGAGTTTTTTTTTCTTTCACTCTTTCTGAGCAAAAATGTAACGAAAAGAAATAAAAATTTTTGCAAATGTTTTATCTTTTGTGTTTTAGATACGATCTATAAAAAAGGGGAAAAAAAACATGCATCTGGAGGTTAAAAAAAAGATGAATAAATAAAGGTTAATACTAATGTAACAAAATTGATTTCAACGATATCAAAGTTTAAAAAAATGACGATTTCAATAAAAAAAATTTTGAATGTGCTCGGTTTTTTTAAATTTAGAATGATTAACGCATTATTTTAAATCATTATTTTAAAATACTAACTGAATTGTGTTTACGAGGTCAAAAGGAAAAGTTATTAATTAGTTTAACTGAAAATATATATTTTCTTCTATCTTCTAGTTCCATTTTTCGAATAAAATACTATATAATATTCGTGCATATGCTTCATTTAGCAAATTTTTTGATAGCTATTTACTGACTTTTTTGTATTCAAGAATTATTTAATAAGTATCTGTACATTGATGGTTAAAAAGCACAGTAGACTCCGAATGCAAAAATAATATAGTTGTTATTCTTGTTCTCATATATATAATAGCGAATGATTGAGTAACACTCCTGACGTCATCAATAATGAAACTCGCGCCACGCCGTGATAATTTGATAACATGTTTTAATAATGTTTAAAATACTGGGAAAGGCTTTATTGTGACAAGGCTGAACGCTGAACTTGTTCCAGTAACTTAGCTGATTTACTGGTTAGACTGTGTCATTTCAGGGCACTGAAGAATCGAAAAAGTGGTCAACAATGAACGTTATCTACTGAAGCTTATAGTTAATCCACTGGAGTTAGGGTTTAAAATGTCAACTATCAAAATGTCACCAAACAGGCAATTTCTTCGTTCAAATGTGGCGTCAATTTTTTCCCCTCATATCTTGACGGGCGATTTTCTAGTTGTTATATAATTTCAAAATATCAATTTAAATCGTATCTAGATTTTTAATTTACACCTTTTCTCAGAGTTTTTAAAAAGAGATTTGTCTTTTTTTAAACCTTTAGATTATAACATCTGATGACTTAGAGCAAAATGTTTGCTAATTGAGTCTTTAAACTACCTATAAACCTTTTATATTTGTCACCGAAATATGATTAGCTTGTACACTATATCTAATTTTGGTGCTGCCATGTTATCACAAATAGGACAAAGATTACCTCCTAAAGGATCGGAATCGGATGACTACCGCCAAATGTAGAAATTTAAAATTTTCATATTTCCGTATTGTTAGTAAAATAACTAGGTTTAGAGTGTCAAATTTTGTTGTGATGATTCATTAGTGTTACTATCGGTCATTTCCCCTACAGCTGTTGTTTAAATTGAAATTTTAAATTTAGAATGGAACATTTTGCACAGAAGTTGTTTTGAATCAGCTTAATGAACAGAACTACGGATTTGATTTAGTTTATTTGTTTTCCTGAAGAGGGGTAAAGACTATACATAAAAATACTATGTATATACAATGTGTTCGTAAGTGTATTTATTCATTTTCCTTAGTTCTAAAAGTAATACCTCCTCTTATCACTCTTAAATGACCCTGCATGCGAAACTGCTTAAATAGAAAATGTCCAAGAAAAATGTTTAATATCTTTGATGGCCTAAAAAATAGTATTTATAAACAAATTATCATTCAAATTTTGTTCAAAATTTTGACAAAGAAATTTTACTGTTTAACTTAATTCATCGTAAATACCATAAATACCATAACTGATCCTTAGATATCTATTTTAGCAATAAATCACAAGAAAATACTTATTAACGAGCAAAGACACTTCCTATGTATTTTAGTTGTTTGAACAGCCTTAATAATGTTTTCCTAAGCTTTTATATGAAAATACTATAAAAAAGGATGAAGATGAGAAGTATCATTCCATTTTTTTATCGTTAAATGAATTCTAAAAAATTTAATGAATTAAGAAACATTTCGAGCTTCTGTTTAATGAGCCTTGGCGACATTTTCGTCCATACAAGCATTAAATGCAGTCCAAAATCCAATTCGAAACAGTCAGGAGTGGGGAATTATGGAGCATTTATTGAGTTATTAGACAGTTGATATTGTAGTGAAAATAAATATGAGTTTTTTTTTTTTTTTTTTTGAAATCAAATATATTGCAAAGCTTTAATTATCATACCTTTATTACATCATTACTTAATTAAGCTAATTATCATCCTCATTAATTGTAGTTTTGATTGGATTAGTATTAATTTATACAACTAACAGTTAATGCTTCTGATTTAGCATGCTTCCATTTTTAAAGTCCGTGCAACCTTGGACCCCCCCCCCCCCTTAACAAAATCCTAGCTACGTGCCTGACTGAGTTATCTAATATTTTTGTTGAAGCTAATTCTTGAACTTCCCCAAACAACTTATAAAGTAATGCAAATAAAGATCGGTCACAAGTGTACGAAGATAAATTCAGTGGGAAACATAGTACTTAATTCTGAAATTATTTCCAGTTTTGCTTCTTCTAAGCCCAAGTCTTGCATTGGAGGTAAACATTTTTGCATTCATTTAATATACGTACGTACTTTTCATTCTAATTTTGGTTTCATAGTAAAACTTTAACCATGATTCCCATTCTTTTCATTATTTAATGAATTTTTCTTCACTTTTTTTATTTTTGTTTAATAAATACTCCGCTGTAGCTTTCCTTATCGTAGTGTTGTAAACAAACAGAAACAGGGGAGGAAAAACTTTTTTTTCTTACTTTTTTGGAAGTTGAATATATCATCAGTGATGGCTCAAGCTTTTATTTAAAGCACTACAAAGAGATTGAAATACTTCTCTTAATGAGACTTAAGTTAATTTCTGACAGTATATATACTTTATTTTTTATTGGAAAAACAATTGTAGTGTATGTAAAAATGGATGTATATACAGGGCCTGATTAACGCATGGTCCTGCGGATCCGTGGACCTGGTCTCCATAATTTTAGGGGCACCAAAATAGGGTACATTTCGATTTCCTCTTTTTTATTTTAAATAACATGCTTTCCCTTTTTTTTTTTTAAATACTACTTTGAAAATGATCGGTCTCCATAATTACGAAATAGTGTCACAACACACTACAAGATGGCGCCACCTACATTTCTGCAGCAATTTTTGCCTGATGCTTCATACAAATAAAGCAAGAACTAAAGAAAAATTATTCATTTCTTTATATAATAATTTTATTCGGCTCAGTTTTCGAGTGCAGCTTAATAAGAGATGCGAGTCCCCGAAAGTTCTCGAGAATATACACCTTGGAAAACGAGAATGTTTTAAAATAAATATTCTCCGGCGATTGAAATTTAGAGCAAAAACGTATTTTTTATTTCTTAAATAAATGAAAAAATACGTAAATATATAATAGTATTATAAAAGATTTTGTAGTAAGTTACCGCCCTAAGTCAGGGCTAAGGCAGAAATACTGAAAATACACCACCAGCTCAGTTATTCCATTCGAGGACTGCAGTTTCGTGCTTTTTAGCACTCATCAGCCCGGAATAGGAATCACATGAGCTGGTGGTGAAAATCCTCTTAAGGGAGCCAATAGAGCCAAACAAACTGGTAGCTAATGTAGAATTAGAACACCAACTGAGCGGAATAACTGAGCTGGTGGTGTATTTTCAGTATTATAAAAGATTATTCTTACATTGTGGTCAAAACTTGGAAATAAAATTATTTTTGTAGTTTTTTCTTACTATCTTAGCTTTTATTTAAGATAATTTCCGCTGAGAACATAGATTCTTATGATACTTTTTTTTCATTTCAGTAATGCTTTGTATTTTTTTTTTTTTTTTTTTTTTTTACCCTTAAAAAATTATATTTTAAAAAAATGTACTCAAAATTGATTAATAAAGAAATTATCTTTTTTTTTACATCATAACTGACATCGCAAAAAATGAAGTCAAGAAGCAATTATCTTTGCCCTTGGAGTCGGAAGACTTTCTCTTCAGTCTTCAAAAAACACATAATTTGATTCTGTGCATGTTTGACAGACAGAGAGGGCCAGACTACGGTTTTTGAAGACACTGAACACAAAGTTTATTTAGTGCCCCCTTTCACTTTTTCTATATAATGAATCAATAAAATATTTTGATACTTGCGTCTTAACAGAGACATCGTCAAACTTAGTCGTCCATTACAGTGAGCCGTAAAAATATCAAATTGAAGCTTTTGCTTTTAATTTTTAAAATGTTTCAGGAGAGAGTCATCGATTCCCACCCCTTAATGACTTTACCATCAGAGATTACATTAAAACTTTAAATAATACTTCGAGGATTTCAATTTGAAACGTTTTTGGATTAGATACACTTACTCGCTCCTTTTCCTCTTAACTCGGCAAAACATAGCCTGAAATGGCTTTGTTCGGAATTCATTTTCAAACTATTTCCTGCATGACCCCTCCCCCTCTCTCTCCTTATGAGTAAAGACACCAAAAATAGCTTTGCGGGAACCTCAACCTTTCCCTAACACCAACACTACTAAACACAGCCTAAAAAACCATTTTTGCTCCTTCAATTTCGAAATTTTATTCAAGGAAAAACTCCCAACCATACCCAAAGCTCCAATCAGTAGTGTAACTAGGGGTTGGCAGGAGTGGCTCTCGCCTGGGGCGCAGCAGCCAAAGGGGCGGCATTTCGACTGATTAAAAAAAAATTAAGAGTTTTTTTTTAATCATAAAATTTTAAAAATGCTTAACATTTTTTTTTTTTAATTGCAAGAAAAAGAGCTGGAGGGGATATATATTTTTTTTAAAGGTGAAAAAACCTGCAATGATTTTTGAACACTAATATAATCTTACACAAAAACTTTTCTTTTAGACACAGAAGTTTTTTTTTTTTTACTCTCAAAATAACAGACAGAAGATTTAAAAAATGATAAAAATTTCCCTGGGCAGCACGAACTGCACCCCACCCTACACCCAGTAGCGTACCAAGGGGTTGGCATAAGTGGCTCTCGCCAGGGGTGCAGCAGCCAGGGAGCGGTATTTCGAATGATAAAAAAAGAAAGAATGGGGTTTATTTTATTATTTTTTTTTTAAATTGATCTTTATTAGTCGAAAAATGATTTTATAGATAAAATTAAAAATAGATTTTGCAAAAAAGGAACTGGAGGATAAAAGGAAAAAATCCTTAGTTCTCAAAAAAAAGGGGGGGGGGTTTTAATTCTATTCAAAAATTCTATTCCGATTCATTGAAGTAGCTAAAGATTTTAGCTAAGCACACAATTTGTATACTAGGGAGCGGTAATGGAAAGCGTTCTATGCCAGAATAGTCCCTTTTTTTTCGGGAAAGGGGCGACATTTTCTCGTGTTATTAGTTGAAGTGAAAAGTTTTTCTTACGCTAAATATTTTCATTATAATAAATAATCTAAGCATAAAAAGCCTTATTTGAACAAAATAGTGTGAGTCCTTAATTAGCGAATATGTAGTGCTTTTATTTTTCCTGTATGTAAACGGTCATGTTTTTTACTCAATAGGGAAGTATTCGATTTTCTAATTTTATTTTTATTTGATAGAGTAACATACATGAACATCATCTGCGAAAAAATTTTTACGATACGACTAATACTTTTTTTTTAAATAATTTTTTAAAGTTCACGCGCGAGTGACGTCATTTGCTTGTAAGTCCTTTGACTGACGTCACTGCCGCGCTGCGAGGCGGCGGGGTTGGCTAGGACAAAGAAGTGCTTGGCGATTTTTGGGGGAAGGCGCGGGAAAACAAGAGCCTTCTAACAGCAGCGCGCATAAAAGGCTAGTGAAAATCCTTTGCTGTCTGTAGGGTTTAATGCATTCTGCGATTGTTTTTAATTTGATTTTCTTTGTCATGGCTAGTAGAATCAATTACAAGTATTGCTTCGTTCCTGGATGCGTATCTACATCTAAAAAAACTCCTCACAAGCGATTTGTTATTGTTCCGTCCCAGCAGGATCTTCGAAAGAAGTGTTTTCAAGTGTGTTTATTAATTAAAATTTGAAAATGAAAATTTGCACTTCATTTTAATTAAAAACTATGTCAAGTGAGAAATACAGTTTGAAATATATGTTCACAACTGTTCATAAATACAGTCGGACCTCCATATATCGAACTTCCACATATCGAAGTTTTCTATATATCGAAATCCCAGCAAATTTCTATGTTCATTACATAGAAAAATTGTTTCTATATATCGAAAAAGTCTCTATATATCGAAATTTTTTTCGAGACATTCGTAGGTTTTTTTTCCACTTTAGACTTTGTCTTATGAAAAATAAAGGTTAGCGGAGAAAATTATAATCATTAAAGGTTGCTACGAAACTCATAAGGAATATGGGGTTCAGGGTTGTGTAGATAGGGTCGTTGTTCCGTTCTGGAGTTTTTACATTCCCTCAAGTTTATTTCAAATCTTAGTTGCAACCAGTAACACTAAAATCAGTTTCAAGTTATCTCTTTTGTCTGTTAGTTGTCATTCCTAGTCTTTTTAGCTTCAGTAAAAATCAATCAAGTTAAGTAGATTGATTTTTTACTTTTCTCTCGATTACATTGTTAAAACGAAAATCCCCTATTGTGGCGGTTCAAGTTGAATTTCCGAAGAATGAAGGTGTATGAAGGAGCAAAAATGTAATTTCTGTTAAATTTTTAATTATTAACTTTCATTTAATCCGATGCTTGTTTAAATTAGCAGTTGGGTTTCATGCACGAAAATTAGTTTTAATTTTAATGTTTTAGGATATTTTTATGATAAAATAAGATTGTTTCTATATATCGAAATTTCTATATATCGAATTTTTTCCGGCAATTTGCTACTTCGATATATGGAGGTCCGACTGTAAATGTTTAATAAGCATATGAGATATTTTTAAAAAAAATGCAAGTAAACAAAGGAATTTAAAACCTGCACAATAAACTTAAATAGAAAGTAATAGATGCATTACTATTGTTACAAATCTTGTAAATAGTAATTATTGTAGGAACGTAACCTGTAAATAGTTTCCCGTAATGAATATACAACCCCTTAACATATGGCTAAAGTATACAACCCCTATTCTTTTTATTTTCATTGATAAAGTTTGATAACGGTCTACGCATTTCTCGAAGCTGAAAGAATGTTGTAGAAAATTCTTGGATGTTTATAAAAGCCGTTAGCGATGGATAAACGGGGAGTTTCGATTCAGATTTCGAACTGTTAGCTCTGTTTATAGCGAGGCATTTCGCTGTGTTGTTTTCGTATTTGGAAGTAAATACGTGTGTAAACGTTGAGTTTACGGTGTTGTGTGATAATTGATTTATTGCTGATGAATAATTTAGCAGTTGTTGGCGATCTTTCCTGTACATAGTGTAAATAAATTTCCTGTGTTTTTATCAAGAACTGTGTCTTCATTTCAAGAAAGTGGAAGTCGCACCGAATCCGTTACAATTTGGCGCCCAACGTGGGGCTTCTTCTGGACTTTCTTGGAGTAAGTGACTTTGGACATTTTTTCATAAAGACTTTTTTTGAATTAGGACTTTATTTTTATGGTGATTACTCGCGCAATGGATGAACAATTAAAACAACTTCTTGACGCAATCACCTCTGTGAAGAGTGATATGGCGGCTAATCAAGAACAATTAAAAAATGATATGGCGGCTAATCAAGAACAATTAAAAAATGATATGGCGGCTAATCAAGAACAATTAAAAAATGATCTGACTGCAAGTATGTTGGCAAATCAAGACCAGTTAAAAAGCGATTTAACGGTGCTGAAAAAGGACTTAACGTCTAACCAAGAAGAAATTAAAAACGACCTTATTTCGGTAAAGACTGTGATGGAAAATAAATTTAATGACATAGAGCATCGAGTTGATGCTATTGAAGAAAAATTTAATACCGTTGAAAGCCGATTCAATGCTGTAGAAAATAAATTTGAAGATGAAGATAGAAGATTTCATCTACTAAAAGAAGAGATCTTTAAGGACGTGGAAAGGAGATTGGCGACCGCGGAAAGCAGCTCTGTACAGTTTGGCGCTCCCACATCGGTTGCTCGACCGTCCATTAAACTTGCCACCTTTGATGGGAAAACTTCGTGGCAGGTTTACAAAACTCAGTTCATGATAGTGGCGGAAGCGAACGGATGGGACTCTGCCACCAAGGCCTGCCATCTTGCAGCATCCCTGAGAGGTGACGCAGCGGACATTCTTCAGACCCTTCCGGACGGCCAGCGCCTGAATTTCGCCGCCCTCACATCTGCGTTGGAGCTTCGCTTCGGTGAGAAGTGCCAGAAAGATTTCAGCCGACTCCAGTTGAAGTCCCGTTTCCAGAAAACCGGGGAAACCCTGCAAGAGCTTGCGGCGGACATCGAGAGACTGTCTCATCTTGCTTTTTACGACTGCCCTGCGGATGTTCGAGACAACCTGGCACTCAACTACTACATCGACGGGGTTCGAGATCCGGAAATCCAGAAAGCTCTACGGATGGCGGATGTCAAAGACCTGAATTCTGCCGTTGTGTATGCGATGAGATACGAGGCCGCCCAAGAAGCAACCCGTGTGGATCGCCATCGAATCCGGACTCAGGAAGCTGATGAATCTGATTCCAGGTCGTCCCACCTCGCTGAACTTGAGAGACAACTCGGTGACTTGACAAGACATTTGAGCAGCATAACAGCCCAAAAGAAACAAGAGCAGAAGTGCTGGAAATGCGGTAGTGAAGGACACCTGCGAAGGAGTTGTCCGGCTCGCCAAGCTACGCGAGGGAAGGAAATCACCACCACTAAAGCTCTGCAGATTTCCTCTTCTAGTAGTGGCAGTGATGGACTTTTCATTTACGCACATGTAAATGGGAACCCCTGCAGACTGATTGTTGACACTGGAGCCAATGTGACAATCATTAGGACAGATGTGGCTCGTGAATTTGGATTGAAACTGCTGTGGACCTCGCCACGCGTAAGTCTCCAGACTGTGACAGGTGACAAAATTGAGATTGACGGTAAAGTGGACTTGGAAATAGTGTTTGGGAATGCCACCTACCATCATACGGCATTCGTTGCTAATATCACGGACCCCTTCATTCTCGGATTGGACTTTTTGAAGAAATATGACTTCACTCTCGACTTCAAGACTAATGAGCTGCACTCGATGAGAGAAGACATAGCCGTTTTCCCCGCAGAAAGTGATGTAAAATCCGCTCATCAAATAATAGCCCGAACAGATTTATCGATTCCCTCAAGGTCAGAATCATTAATACCCGGCTCCATTGAAGAAGCCAATAGTTTTCGATTTGGACTCATTGAATACCCTAACCTAAGCAATAGCCTAAAAGGAGTGCTGGTAGCATCTACGCTTGTGGACCTTTCTAAGGATGTAATTCCCGTGAGAGTCGCCAACGTGAGTGAAAGGCCAAGGAATATCCGGAAAGGTGAAGTGTTAGCAACTTGTACTCCAGTAAACTGCATCATTAGAAGAATCAATTCCCCCGAGACTGTGTCTTCTGAGTCCTTGACGTCGAAGTTAATTGGGAGTGCGCCATTATCGAAAGATCAAAGAACTGCTGCGGAACAATTGGTGGACGACTTCAAGCATCTGTTTTCATCTACATCGGAGGATGTTGGCCGTACGAATTTAACGCAGCATAGGATTTACACTGGAGAACACCTCCCTATTAAACAGCATCCAAGACGACTACCGTTCGCCAAGAAGGAAGAGGTTGAGACCCTCCTGAAAGAGATGAAGGAGAATGATGTAATCGAACCGTCATCCAGTCCTTGGGCCTCTCCCATCGTCTTGGTCCGAAAGAAAGATGGCTCCACCAGATTTTGTGTTGATTACCGACGACTGAATGAAATCACCAAGAAAGACAGTTACCCTCTTCCACGGATAGACGACACCTTGGACACTCTTTCCGGACACAAGTGGTTTTCGACCCTGGACTTGAAGAGCGGCTACTGGCAGGTTGAGATACACCCTGAGGATCGAGAGAAGACAGCGTTTACAACTGGACAAGGCTTATGGCAGTTTAAAGTGATGCCCTTCGGCCTCTGCAATGCACCAGCTACGTTCGAGCGTCTTATGGAGACAGTGTTAAGAGGACTCTCTTACGAATCCTGTCTGGTCTACTTAGACGATATCATCATCGTGGGACGCAGCTTCGAAGAACATCTGGCAAATCTTAGGAAGGTGCTGCAAAAGCTTAAGGAAGCCAATCTGAAGTTAAGCCCGTCCAAATGTAATTTGTTCCGCCGGGAAGTGAACTATCTTGGTCACATCATCTCTTCTGAGGGTGTGCAAACCGATCCAGAGAAGGTATCTGCGGTCAAGAGTTGGAGTCGTCCCGAAAACATCCATCAGCTGCGAAGTTTCCTGGGGCTCTGCACGTACTATAGGAAGTTTGTGAAGGGTTTTTCCAACATTGCACGACCTTTGCATAAGCTGACGGAGAGCAAGCAAAAGTTTGAATGGTCCAAAGAATGCGAAGATGCATTTCTACGACTGAAGGAGGCTTTAACATCAACGCCTATCCTCGCCTATCCTCAGCCTGAAAAACCCTTCATCCTGGACACTGATGCGAGCAACGAGAGCATCGGAGCTGTTTTATCCCAAGAAATTGACGGAAATGAACATGTCATCGCTTACTGGAGCAAATGCTTATCAAAGTCGGAGCGAAATTACTGCGTCACCAGAAAGGAGTTACTGGCCATAGTGAAAGCTGTAGAACACTTCCATCATTACCTCTACGGCCGAAAATTTCTGCTTCGGACAGATCATGCCTCGTTAACTTGGCTTTTGAACTTCAAGAATCCAGAAGGCCAGATAGCCAGGTGGATACAGCGGCTCCAGGAATATGACATGGAGATCAAGCACCGAAAAGGGTTATCTCACGGTAATGCTGACGCTTTATCAAGGAGACCCTGTCCTGAGAACTGCAATTATTGTTCCCGAATCGAGAAACAGTATGGAACGACTAGCCCTACTGCCTATCAGGTGACAGTGACTCCAACTTCATCAGAACCTGATCCATGGAGTGATGACCAAGTTCGAAAAGATCAACTTGAAGACCCCGACATAAAACCAATCTTGGAGTTCATGGAAAGTGACAGTCGACGCCCTAGCTGGCAGGACGTTTCCATCTTCACTCCTGCAACAAAAAGATACTGGGCTTTATGGAACTCACTCCATTTACGGAACGGAGTACTGTACCGAAAATGGGAATCTGATGACGGCAAAACATCTAGGTGGCAGTTACTACTTCCCCGATCAAGGATTTCAGATGTTCTGAAAGAAATACACAGTAGTGCGACTGGAGGACATTTTGGTGTCTTGAAAACCCTCAATAAAGTTCGCGAGCGCTTCTTCTGGAGCAAGGCGAAGGATGACGTGGAGAAGTGGTGCCATTCTTGTGACGCCTGTGCTGCTCGTAAAGGACCGAAGAAGAGAAGCAGAGGGAAGCTACATCTGTACAACGTTGGAGCTCCTTTCGAACGAATTGGGATCGACATTCTGGGTCCTCTACCAAGAACTGCTGATGGGAACAAATACATTCTTGTTTCCATCGACTACTTCACCAAATGGCCGGAAGCATATCCCATTCCAGATCAAGAGGCTACCACCGTAGCAGAGACTCTAGTCCAACATTGGATCTCGAGATATGGAACACCTTTGCAGATTCATTCCGATCAAGGGAGGAATTTCATCTCTGCTGTGTTTAAGGGCCTATGTCAAATTCTTGGAATTGAGAAAACTAGGACAACACCACTACACCCACAATCGGACGGCATGGTGGAGAGATTTAACCGCACAATCCTGAATAATCTCTCACTTATGGTATCCAGAAATCAACAGGATTGGGACAAGAAGCTACCTTTGTTCCTGCTGGCCTACCGCAGTGCTGTCCACGAGACTACCGGATTTGCCCCATCTCAGATGCTCTTCGGACGAGAGCTTCGGCTACCTTGTGATCTCGTCTTCGGTCGTCCTCCGGATGCGCCTTCATCGCCCGAGGAGTACATCCAGGATCTCCAGGCCCGGTTGGAAGACGTTCATAACTTCGCACGAGAGCGAATCAACATCGCGGCGGAGAAGATGAAGACCCGATATGACACAAGGTCTACTGGACATAAATTCAACGAAGGCGACAAGGTTTGGTTATGGAATCCCATCCGACGGAAAGGTCTGTCACCCAAATTGCAGTCGCATTGGGATGGACCCTACAAAGTCCTTAACCGACTAAATGACGTCGTAGTGAGGATCCAAAAATCACCTAATGCAAAACCTAGGGTTGTACATTATGATCGGTTAGCCCCATACTATGGCCATAGTTCATGAGTATTACGTAAACAACCATGGTTGATAACATAAAAGTTGTAGATAATTTTTTTGCTTTTAATGTTTAGTAATATTTCTTGTTATTATTGTGTTTTCTGTATCTGTTAGTTATTAATTAATGTGTATATTTGTAAACTTGTGATAGAAGTTTGGCACCCTTTCTGGGGATTGTACTGCCCGGGACGTGCAGTCCTTAGGAAGGGGGCAATGTTACAAATCTTGTAAATAGTAATTATTGTAGGAACGTAACCTGTAAATAGTTTCCCGTAATGAATATACAACCCCTTAACATATGGCTAAAGTATACAACCCCTATTCTTTTTATTTTCATTGATAAAGTTTGATAACGGTCTACGCATTTCTCGAAGCTGAAAGAATGTTGTAGAAAATTCTTGGATGTTTATAAAAGCCGTTAGCGATGGATAAACGGGGAGTTTCGATTCAGATTTCGAACTGTTAGCTCTGTTTATAGCGAGGCATTTCGCTGTGTTGTTTTCGTATTTGGAAGTAAATACGTGTGTAAACGTTGAGTTTACGGTGTTGTGTGATAATTGATTTATTGCTGATGAATAATTTAGCAGTTGTTGGCGATCTTTCCTGTACATAGTGTAAATAAATTTCCTGTGTTTTTATCAAGAACTGTGTCTTCATTTCAAGAAAGTGGAAGTCGCACCGAATCCGTTACACTATTTCCATTTTAATAACAATGCAAAAACTATTAATACTTTCTTTTTAACATACAAACTATCTTTAAATTTTAACTATTACAAATTGATAATTTAAAAATACATTTTCAGTTTATCACCAGAAGCGTTTCTATATATACAAGACCTTTCTCACCTGCAAAAAGGTACTTATTTTATGAAATGAACACCATTTTCAAATTTATTATTTTTATCAAAAGAGCAAAAAAATATATTTTTCCTTTTTTTGCTAAGTTGCACAAAAACTCAAGGATAATTAACATGTATTAGTGGATTTAAAACAATTTTCCACAAAAAAAAAGCAGATCAACTTTTATTGCCAACAAAGCGAAAATTTTTCATGCAAAAACTGCTCTAAAACTTAGCACTGGAATCACTTGCAGTAGTAGGGTTGTTACAAAATGCGCGCCTCATTAAAAGCCGCCAAGTAAGAACTGGAATAGCGCTCTTACATTGTAATTTATATATTCAGATAAAAAAACCATCGACACACAAATGGAAATGATCAATCTTGATAAGGGAAACTAATGCGAATAATATGAACTGCAAACATAGACGGATATGTACGTACAATTTGAAAGAATAACAATGGTGAAACTTTGTTGTCTCACTCTCTGTACTTCTAGGATATTAAATCTCTCGTCCTTTCGAAAAAAGTCAAACACCATGAATGACTTTACTTGAGGAAGGTTATTGGATTGACCTTTCGTGAATCCTAGCCCCATGATGGAAAAAATGCTGGTTAAATGCTTTAAAAAGGCTGAAAAAGACAGTGCTATTCACCTCTTGGTAGGCGCAACACGGCATGGAAATGGAGCTCTGATCGGAACAGGGAAATGACGTCAGCTGCTGACGTTTAGGCCACACCTCTTTTTTGCGCATCGCTCTTTAAAAAATTCATAAAAAATCAATCGTTGGTTTTAAAAATCCGGCCATGGTGAATTTTTGTGTTTTGTAAGCCTGTCAACATTGTGCAATAGTTAAAATTGGAATATTTGATAGGTTGATACTTCCCTATTTCAGATTAGCAATGCTTTTTGCATTTGCTTTGCTCAGTGTTGTTCCCATCAAATTTTCTGAGGGTATACTCCCAGAAATCCATCACGCACAACATGTGTATGCGATCATGTACATACTATATCCATTGGTTGTTTCCATAGGGATATACGCCGTATACTCTCCATATACGCCGTATACTCTCAAATATTTTTTAGACCTATCGTCGCCTCAGAGCAACAGTAGGATGTCTTACTGTTGCTCTGAGGCGACTATGTAGCGTATACCCTCTAGCTTCAAACATTTTCATATAATGACATATTATGTATGTCATAATACGATCAGGGGGCGGGGTCAGGCGCCTTTCTCAGAGAAATATTCTAAATTTACATCAAAAATTGCAGTTAAAAGTAACGTTTGGGGGGATGAGGTTCTCTACCGAATCGTTATGAGTTTTAGCCTTTGGGGACGATAGAAAGTCAACTTTTATCGGTAACAAAGTTCCAACAATTTGTTTTCCCTGCATTAACTCAGCACTGGCAAAGAAACAACTTTTACAGAACTATATTTGATATTTATATTAGGAAACAGAAGTTATATTACAGAAATATATTTCATATCATTTGAATATTTTCCGAAATTTAAGTTTTAAAAATACAATTTAAGTGTTAAATTACAATTTAAAGATGTTAAGTGAACGAGGAAGGTTCAAGGGCTTACTACGAAAATATTTCAACTTTGAACACTGAAATGACCGTTCAGTCATACCAAAACCTTATATTTCAAAGGGGGTTTTTTTATTGCCTCCAGTATTAGATTTCAAGTATGATTTCTTTATTTGATTGTTTCTTTTAACATCAAAAGTGCTGAATTGCCGCCCCGAAAAGTACGCCGCCTGTGGGGAACCACTCTTTCCGCCCCACCCTAGCTACGCCACTGCTGTATTGTTGCACCCCCAGAATTCATATCCTAAATCCGCCTATGCAAATAAGACATTTTGAACTGCACAGTGGTGAAAGCAAAAAAAAAAAAAAACTAGTTCAGTACTTGGCCAAACTCGAACTCATGACAACAATGCAATCATTTTAAGGCCAGTGATATGATATTTTAAAAGAAATACCATGAAAAATTGATTTGAAGGATTTTGATGGGATTTAACTTATTGTATGTTTCTCTTCGTTAAAAAATACAAAAAACAAAACAAAAAAAAAATCAACTTCAAACTTTTTACCCCTGTCCTTAGCATTTTATAAATACATTAAGAAAACTTTGTTTTTGTGTTTCAGTTGTGAGCAATTAGCAGAACAAAAGCAAACATTCTAAAGCATTTTTGTCACTA
The DNA here is from genome assembly GCF_026930045.1 of Uloborus diversus. Taxonomy (NCBI): domain Eukaryota; kingdom Metazoa; phylum Arthropoda; class Arachnida; order Araneae; family Uloboridae; genus Uloborus; species Uloborus diversus. Next base: position 32,845,071 of record NC_072733.1, on the reverse strand, counting down.
ATGATAGCCAAAATGCAGAGATTGTTTCCAAATAGCATTTTTAACCAGCAAGCAAAAAAAAAAAAAAAAATCTGAATGAAATTTTAAAATTGAACTTCAATTAGTGTGATGTTCATATATTCAGAGAAAGTGCTCAAGCATTTGAAATTTCTGGTGCTGTGCTTTTTGTTTAATTAGTTGATAAAGAATATCTTTGTTTAGTTAATCTGAAAAATTTCAACACCTTTTCAACTTTGTAAGCAATTCGGGTATTTTGATTATCACTTATAATGTGATATAGAAAAATTAAATAACTGGATCCATATCATTTAAAGATAAAGTTTATTATTAAACTTGATCACTTTTTCTATAAAAATCTCAGGCATATAATGTGTAAAGAACATTACAAGAAAAAAAATGCATTATGAATTTCAAATGTGTTTTAGTTTTTCTACATAACAAATATTAAATAAAATCACGAATTAAAGATAAACATCAAAACTGCTAAAAACCTTCAAGATATCCAATCAATAATCAAAGATCATTCAATATCTGGCAATTTTGTGTTAGCTCACAAATGAAAACTAATCAAATGAAAGAGACAATTAAAAAACTGAAACATGAACAGATCATGTGAAAAAAAATCACAGCAGTGCTTCTATCGATAAATTTTACTTTTCTCAAAGGACTTGATGATAAATAACAGGGGTCACACTAAGTCACACAAATTTGAAGCAGGACTTGGAACAGGGAAAATCAAGTTTTAAAGCAGAATTTAAAAATCAGGGAATACTTTTTGGTATTTTAAAAACTAAAGCAAATGCTATAAATTTTTATATGTGACCCAGGAAACAAAGCTAGTTAACATAATATCTCAAATTAACATTCTTTTTTAGTTTTGGTTTCTCAACGAAAATGTGACACTCATGATTTTAAATTAATTTAGTTTACAATTTACTAAAACAAAAGGATATTACGCATTCAAAACCTTAAAGGACTTCATTACCATTGTCAAAAAAAAAATCAGAGACTTTTTTTAAAGAAAATATATTTAGAACTATATTAACAATAAAGCATCATTCTAATAATGGACATTCTCAAGAAAACTTCAAGAAAGGCTAAACATAATTTCAGCATTTCAACAATTCAACATTTCTAGACTTATGCCTAATTTTTTGGCAGAAAAGAATTACTTGATTTCTGAAATTGAGTGCCTTCCCCAAAGTATCTTCACTTTGTAAACCATATCCTTGGTAAGCTTTAAGAAAATCAAGCTAATTTTTGAAAATTGAACTAACTCGAATGCAATAGGATTGAAATGTTTGTATGGGCGCAGTAAAAGAATGCAAGTGCTATTACTCAATGGAAGAATCAATAAGAGGTTTGAAAATAACCATCAACACAAAGATATTTAATGTTTAAGTGATAGTATTATGTAGCGCAAAAAATGATTGAGTGTTACAAAAACGGATGCAATCAGATGTAAAAATGTATAGAAAATCATGCCCGCTGTGTAAAAGGGTAGTAACGTCTATGTGCGAACACTTTACGCCAAATGCATAAAATTTGGAAGTTATGCTTCAAAACCATAGTTTGGCACAGGAAATGCCAAAATAATACTTTTTTCCATCTTGTGTCAGATTTTAGTTTGGCGCTATTCGCCACCAAAAGTGTGACCTCTGAAATAGGAAAGAAAAATTTAAATTAGAAATTTTATGCACTGAATTGTGTTGTTATTCATTGTCTGACTAAGATAAAAGCAATATTTTACAAGTATTTCAGAACAAGGGGGGAAAAAACAGACTATGAAAATTTTTGACACATAGTTATAAGGCAATAAAAATACAGTAAAATTCCTCCTAACGGACACCCCTAAAAGCAGACGCCCCTCTTATGTGGAAATTTTTAATTTCCCAGTTCCAATGCAAATAACATTATTAAACTCCTGTCCTGCGAACAAAAAAATTTGTTCCCTTAGTGTCCGCATTAGAGGGATTTTACTGTACACTCGAAATTGCTGATAACAAGCCCTAGTTTAACGAGAACCTGGAATCAACGAGGAAATCAGAAACATTTGATTGGTACAATGTTAAGCCTATGGGAGCTTAACTCACTTTTAATGAGCACACCCTGCTTAAAACGAGAAATATTTTTGTGATTCATTGAATTTCCACTTATAATTCTGGTTCCACTTATCCTTTCTCGGAAAAATTCATTTAGTATCCCAAAGTCAATCGAAAGTTTTTGACGAGGCAAAACACTTGCTTACAGGTAACCAAGTAATGACAGCAGTTTTTTTTTTTTTTTAAATTTGTGTGGGTTGGGAAATTATATATTTGCTGACGCCAATGTTATCATTCCAAAATACTTCTGAGAATATTGCGGTTCTAAATAAAACTAATGCAGATGAAAAAAATAATGAAATCAACAACTAGAACAGCCCATGTGAAGTGTTTGAAGTTAAACTACCCTTAGCATATTCAATAGCTTTTGGTGTGCAAAAAATCTTCAAAAGTTTTTTTGAAGCCAGGAGCACAAATGATGATGTTTTTCGGGCCTAAATCATATTTCTTGAAAAACAGTGGCACAAGAAAGATTAACTGAATTCTTTGGGAATGTACAGGAATAAAAAAACAGGCAAAGCAAGTATGTTAAAACATTTATAATTTTTTAATGAACCTGTTTTTTACAAGCACTTGTTTATAACTAGGCTTGCCAGACATCCTGGTTTGACTAGGACAGTCCTGGTTTTCAGAAAAAATCCCGGTGTCCTGGCCGTTTTACTTCATATCCCGGAAAAAGATAAATTTCATTACAAGTGACAAAAAACCTTAAAAATAATTAACTGTGAAGGATAATTTAGGGTAATTACTATATCATTTGTAAAATTGGGTACTAAAATTAATACTGGATTAGCTTGTGAGGATTTTTACAAGACCAAAACCAAAAGAAACTGTCTGAAAAAGTACTATAAAATGAAAAGAATAACTAAATAGTATTCAGTTTTTATTCCTAATTCAAAGTATTTTTTCGTACTAAAATAAATTGTAAATATCTACATCTAAGAAGTGAAATGTTCGAATTTTATCTGCTTATGTCATGTTTTATTACTACTGTTTTAGGTTCATAATTAGTAAACATAAAATTCATAGGAATAAACTGCCGTACACTCCCAAAATTTATCCACAGGTGTGTACCCTTTAGGATACTAGTGACATTGATGGGGGGGGGAGGACATTCCCGTGTCCCGGTTGAACATCTCAGATATATGGCAAGCTTATTTATAACTAGCAAAAATCGTGGTTCCTTCACTGTCGTTATAAGTGAGTTCAACTGTATTGTAGAACGATGAAGCAATTCTTTGAAGTGTTTGTTGTTTCATCCTTTGAATGAAAAATGGAGCAGAATATACATAAATTAGTTTTAAAAAATGCAGAATTTCTTAAAAATTTAATTGATACAGAAAAAAGTATTTGCATATATTTCAAGATTGAACTTTTTAGTAAAAGTTTTACAAAGAGCACCGTCATTCAAGCTTCACAAGAAATTTAAAGCACTTTTCAAATATAATATAAATATACTCTGACTTTGAAGATGGTTTTGAATTAACAATATATTCACTGGCAAAAGTTAAGAATAGGAAGTAAAATGTTAATTTCAAGAAGCCAATCTAATTCAGAGAGCTTGAACTAGCTGCAGAAGTAGAGTCAGCAGCAGATTTACAATGTAAAAATTGCAAGGGGCATCCAGGATATTGGGGCTATGAAGGGGATCCAAAAAGGCACATAAAAAGTTTTTGAAGCTCTATTTATCTTTAAGGTGTCACTAAAAATGCATTTGAAATGGGCCCATGAACCTGTATATCTGTCCTAGATAGAGTGTATCTATCAATATGTGCTTAGCTTTAGGAAAACAAGTATATATTTATAAGGGAAGAGTAGAATACCTTTTTAAACACTGACCTTTAAAAAAATCAACTAAAAATAATTTTATAATTACATATATGCTTTAGGAAAATTAAATTGAAATACTTTTCCAGAACAACTGGTTAGATATGTTCATTTAATGGGTTGCTTTCAGCACTACTTTCAGTTAAATCCTCAAAAACCTAATGGCGAACGTAAAAGTTCTCCCAGCTTTTTAAATTAATAACATATAAATAAAAATATTTTTTATGTCAAGCACCAAATACTAGTTTCATAACAATATTATGAATTTCTGGAAATGATGTGTTTAAGTATTCATTTATTGGTCTGATTACCTTAGATTTTGATTAGAAATATAAAAATAATTTGAAGGCATCAAGGTGGTATGTTCGTCTTCTTTCTCTAACAGCTGCTACTTATACAGCATGTCCCCGTTTAACCTGCATCTTTGCAACCGTTAGAACTAAACCCATACTTCCAGTTGCAAAAATGATTTTCAAAAGGTGTAGAGTTAAGATATTGAAAGTTTGAAGCAAAAAAGAAAAATATGAATTTTAACTCAATACGGACTTTAGATCCAGCTAACTTGTGTTTAGGTAAATAATCTCCATTAAACAATAATTCCAGCACAAAAAATTTTAAACATTTGCAACTAAAACTGAAATTATTTGGGACTGTGCTGTGCACAAGATGAGATTGGAATTTATCGCCCTTTCAGATTAATGAGAGGTTGTCGAAGTAAAGACAAAATATTTATATTTTTCATTGCTATTGAAAAATAAATGCAAATGTTATGCTAAGATATAAAAGCTCATGTAATATGAATAAACACTCTATGTATTACAATTTTACACCCTTGTTTGATGCTATATTTCTCAGAAAAGGTGTTATTGACTGTGAGTGCAAAGTGCCGTGATCCCAATACCTTTGGAGCATTTTAAAGCACAAAAGTTGCCTTTTTGGAGCATGAAGCGGACAAAAGTGCTTTTTGAGCAGTTCCATAAATATCAATTATCAACAATATGTTTCAAAATAACAAATAAAAAAACAAATAGGGTGAGAAGAACCTTGAGTATTTTTAAAAGAACATTTATTTTTTTGTTCTTTTGAGGTGATGTGGGGTGAGGGGCTCCAAAAAAGTAGCTCTGTAGAAAAAAGGTTGTTTTTCAGCATTTTTTTGCTTAAAAAAGTTGAAACAGTCGTTTAAAGGGAAAAAATATTGCATTAAAGTAGCCTGTAGCAACCCTACAGTAATTTCCAGTGGTAGAGAGTTTGGGACTGCAAAATATTGTCTATAAACAAAAATTTCTACTAGACCTATTAAGTAAAGCAGCATAAAGCAGAGAGCCAACTGTATCAGATTAAGATTTCTTTAAGCATAGATAGATATTTACCTTACATTTCCTGGAAGAAAAAAAAAATCAAGACATTCTACTCTTCCCTAAACAAACAATGTATTATTGAATTCAACAAGATATACCTTACTACTAATTTAATAAATATCTTCATACATTATAAATATATATTAAGCTTCTGTAATAAATTTTCTCCAGATAGATTATTTGTAAGAATAAAAGTAATAAATATATTTACACAAGGAAAGATAATAATAATATAGGAAAGTTTATCTTTCTGTACAAAATTTTTGGCATTTTCAAAGTCAGGCACCACAAGGACACTCAATCTTTAACATAAACACTGTGAGATTCAAGTTATTTTAGTCCACCTTGTTTTCAAAAATCATTTTTAAAAATATGATTTAAAATATGTCATTAAATTCAGAGTATGAATGATTAGAATAGCTTTTTAGCCCAACTCACTAAAACACACTCTGAATTTAAATAACAATGTTTTTTTTTTTAAAAAAAAATCAATTCAGATTCACATAATTTTTCTATAATTCTTCGAAAAAAGCTACGCGAGTTTTTGTGGAACCTGATTTTGTTCGTCTGAGAGTGGAGTATTTGTTTTCACCTCGACCAGCATTATCTTCATATATTTGATCGAGAGATGTTACATTATCTTCAACTTTTAAAACTTCAATTTCTGTTTTTAATTCTAATAATTGTTCGTGCAAATGTTTGCTTTTTTCTAAATATTCCACTCTTTCTTTCTCCATTTCAAGAGTCAACTTTTCCATTTCTTGATCTGCAATTAGATCATATGTTACAGAACTACGTGAATTAAAATGTTCTGAATCTTGTTCAGTATACTGCCTTGGCACAACATTTAAAACATCTATAGACATATTTGTTAAGTACGGTTTAGAATAATTGTTCTTAAATATTTCGTGTAGCTTTTCTTTAGCATCTTTTTCCGACATTTGAGCTCTTAAAAGTTCTTCTTTTAATCTTTCCGCTTCCTTCGCTCTACGCTCAGATTCCTGTATCATCCTGTTTGCAAGCAGTTCAGCCTCATAAGCTTTTCTCTCCATTAATTTCTTTTCTTCCTCAGTTTTTATGGCACTAATTCTGACTCTTTGAATCTCAGCTTCAGCATCTGACGCTTTTTGTGTAAGCAGCATCGCTTCTTCTTCAGCTATCCTAGCTTTTTCTGCTAAAAGTTCAGCCGTTTCTTCGGACCGACGTAAAGCTTCTAAAGCAACTCTAGCTTCTTCTTGGTACTGTGCCATTCGTTGCTGAAGTTCTGCTTTCTCTCTTTCAATTTCTTCTCTCAACTGCTTTTCTCTTGCAAGCTTATTGCGTTCAATTTGTCGGCGCACTTTTTCATCTTTTGCTTGTGCTTTCATTTGTTGAATTTCCATAGAGTCTGGTTTACGACGTCGCATAAAGAGATCATGATTTCCAATACACAGATCCAATATTAATTTGTTCATTCGAATTTTTGAAGAGTAAAACTGAAAGGACGGAGTACTTCTATCTACAAGTTTTATAGTAAATTTTTTATTATCAAAAGATATATTCCTAATTTCACTCCAGGGAAAGGTTATCTTTGGGGATAGCTTATTACTCCTCTCATAAATGTTGAGACCAAGAGCAGTGACCCCAAGCCATAACTCGCTCTCTTTCTTGTTACAGATTGAAAAATAGTTCACACCATACATGTCCAAGTCTTGGGCTATTTTCAAATATTCCATTTCTGCTTCATCACGTGTCATGCCTCGATGATCTGCATACCAAATTTTGATTCTCTCTTCCCACATTTCTAGTGTCATTTGATATTGGTCAACAACTCTTTGAGGTAAAAGATCTTCATTGGCTAACATGCCAGGTTTGTAAGTAGCTTCATCATAATCTCCGTACTTAGCCTGTACAGCATAAGAAGCTAACAAGACAGAGGCTTCGGGAGGGCAGTAAATGTCCATGTTAAGTACAGCTTGCTTAACTTGCAGGAAAAAAAGATGTTGTGTTATTTCTTGAACTAACTCTTCAGCCATGTCTTCGGGATAGAATTTTGCTAGAAATAAGAAAGGAACTGGCATTTTTTTAAGAATATCCTGATCACGAACTTTTCTATCCAACTTCAACCATGCTACGAAGCCCTCCGAGTCGACGTACTGTAGTCCAAAATACCAAACCTCACGAAGACCAATAGTCCGACTAACTAAATCGAAAAGATCTCTTCCGCTGGCTTTTAAATCGAGATCAAACTCCAATTCGGCATCCATAGTCGTGACACGGACGGGGAACACTTTCCCAGAAGGTTTCTTACTTTTTTTGAACGGCATGAGGAGAAAATAAGAATATTAAGACGTCCACAGAAAAGAAAGTTTTTTCACCAGACACGAGAGATCAAAGGCATTACCCTTGAAATGCGTCATTTCTTGATTTATACAATAAGATTTAAAGCTAAGAGCAATTTACCTCACAATCTATAAATAAACGTAGTCACGAATCGGTTAGGGATCGAAGGTGTCCGGGTGAAATAGTGCAATAGGTTCGCATTTCTGCTTGATTTTCTTATCGTTCATGCTGCCATCTAGTAGATAGATAGCCCTCTTAACGAAGGTTTGCTTTTTTTTTCGTATTCATTTATTGTTTATAATTAGCAGAAATATAAATATTTGAAAAATTACGTAGGTTAAATTTGTTGATTACGGTGGGAAAAAATGAAAAATAGACTTTTTCATTTACATACATGATTATTTACATTAGATAGCGCAATCTTATAAAGAAAGAGAAGAAGAGTGTATAACAGTTGGTTACACTTGTTGTAAATGGATGAATAAATAAATTTTCAAATTCAGTGATACATAAATATGATAAAATTCAAATTGCATATAGTTGTTGGAAAAATAAAATTATTCAAAGAGACAAGAATAAGGTAGCAATATTGAACGTTTTTTCCACTTGTGTTGTTCGGAATAAATACATGGCGCATTCACATGAAATAGACTTATTATATGTGAGAGCTACGATTCATGTAAGGAGTAGTTAAAAACTGGACGAAATAAATAACAAACTTGTTAATTGGTATATTTGTTACATTTGGAGGATGTAAAATTAATCCTCCTGGACGTAAAAGTTAAAGTAACCTCAACTGAGGAAAGTGTTCATTCAACTTGGATGAAAAATATTTTCGAAATGAATAAAAAAGGATTAAGGGAAATATTTTCTTCTTATTCATTTACTTTTTACAATTAGCATTCACAGGACTTAATGCCTGGTGAAAAACAATTAAATACAGTAGACTATAAGTTATTAAACTAGTTTGTTGATAATCATATCTTTACAAAATGAAAAGGGTGTTGAAAAATGTCAGTTAATTGAAATTAATGAACAAACATTTTTGAAACTTTTTTTTTTCAAGTTAGTTTACAACGAATTAATTGTGATGAACACACTAGCTAAAAATAGGAAAAATAGGAAAATTCTGTATAAAAACAGTTTAGTTGTTTTTTTTTTTTTTTTTTTGCATTGCACATAGTAATTGATTTATTTATCTACAATGTTTTCCCCTGCCCCTTCTCCCCTTTTTTCTGAGTCTTCAATCAAAATTTTCTGTTTTGATAAAAAGAAAATTATCACGCATGATGATAGAGGTTTTACAATAACAATAGAAAATGCTAGAGTACAAATTTTGATTATCATCAACCACTAGGTTTCAACTGTAGCTGCTCTGCTGCCCCCCCCCCCACCTCTTTCCCGCCAGCTAATCCTTCAACTATACTTCTAGGAAAGTGGTACCACCATTTCCTAAAATTATATTTTTCATACTTTTTAGAAGAAAATCTCTTAAAATTTGGCAGCTTTCTATGTTTATCAGCTTGGAGTAGACAAAAGTTCTGAAATAGATTCGATTGGGGTGAATAAGACAACTGTTAAAACTTTATAACAAAGCAATCTGAACTAATGACCCATTCAGCTTACTCTGAAAACTACGATCAGTTCTCTAAATACTCGAAAAATTCTTAATATTTATAAATACTTTATAATGTTTAGATAAGATGTGATGTTGTTTTATGCTTTGCTTAATGATTAAGTTTCCTTCATCATGTACATTTTAGTGTAAAATAATATGTTTAATAATTACTTTTCTTAAATATATTAGTCATGGTATCTAAGAAAAAATGCAAATTATTATTATTATTCTTATTATTATTATTTCTGGACTGTAATTTTGGAATTAAATCATTATTGCAGAAGTCTGAAAATCTGTTACACACATAGAAAGAGGGATCTATGTAGTTAAGCCAGTTGAAGTTAAGATTGTATGATGCAGTGTAGTTAAATTTAGAGCAACACATTCTAAAAAATCAAATTCAATTTATAAAAATAAAATCAACTGATTTTCATCAATGATTTTGTTAAACAAATCACTTGATTCAAATTAATGACTTTCTTTTTAAATCACTTAATTTAAATCATGATTTTAATCATAGTTTAAAGATCAAGCTGATTTAAATCAACGAACCCTGCTTGATATTAAGTAAAATGGTCAAGCAGTTTACAATTAGTATTAATGAAATCGAAAGCGGTCCCAAATTATACGGTCCGAAATTATGTACACGTTGATTATTTTATAAATAATAAAAATAAGGACTTTTTTTTTTGAAATGGTATTCATGTTTTAATATTTTGTTGACCAGGAACTAATTTTGCTATTATTAATGATATGATTCTTAGCATTTTGAAAGTTGATTGAGACCTACTAGTATTTGGTGCAGTATTCTTTTTTTAGTATTTTGTTTATTTTTATTTTATAAGTTTTGTAAAATTAGTCAAGTGCACGTTGGGCAAAGTGAAATAGTTCAATTCATTTACTTATTCAATCGTTTACTGAACCATTTAAGTATTAGTTTATTAATTGAGTAATTTACATTCCTTCTTTCAACAATTCATTTATTCATTCGTTCACTTATTTTCTTCTTCATTCATTTATTTTATTCACATATTAATAAGTTCGTTTATTTATCTATCCGTAAATTGTTTCATTATCTACTCTTTCATTCAATAATGATGAGAAAGATGTTTCTAATGACGCTAAAACAGGTTTAGGCGCAGTTTCAAATAGTAAACTTAATACTACTAAAAACGAATACTGTACCAAATACCCAGTAGGTCTCATGGTCTCAATCAACTTTCAAAATGCTAATAATAAGGATCATATCATTTAATCATACAAAATTAGTTCCTGTTTTACAACAAAGAATTAAAACGTGAGTACCATTTAAAAAAAAAAATCCTTATTGTTATTATTTATATAATACTCACACAACGTGTAAATAATTTGGAACCGTATCCACACTTTCGATTTTATTACTACTGTTACAAATTCTGTAAATAGTAATTATTCTTATGATTAATTTGTTGTAATCTAGCTAAATTTGGCGTTTATTCCATTATTTTTCATCCAAAATTATCTTAGTAACGTAACCTGTAAATAGTTTCTTCTAATGTACATACAACCCAGTAACATTCGACTGAAGTATATGGTCCCCGGATAACATTTGTGAATGCAATAAAAAGAAAATACGAGAAGCATTTCAAATTTTGTCGAAACTTCTCAAGGATTTATAAATAGCCTCCGCTCGTGATAAAGTTTTAGTTTTGTTTTTTTAAACTGACTGAGCCGTTAGCACTGTGATTGTGCCTTCGCACTGTGTTTTCGCGTATTTGGATGTAAATACGTGTGTAACCGTTGAGTTTACGGTGTTAATTGATATTTGCCTAATCGCTATGGTTTATTTAGCAGTTGCAACTACATTTCCTGTACATAGTTGTAAATAAATCTCCTCAAGAACTGTGTCGTCATTTCAAGAAAGTCTGAAGTTGTATCACGAACTCTTAACAATACTTATTGTAAACTGCTTGACCATTTAACTTAACATTAAGCAGGGTTCGTTGATTTAAATCAGCTTGACTTAAACTATGATTAAATTCATGATTTAAGTTAAGTAATTTAAAAAAAAAAAAGTCATTGATTTGAATCAAGTGATTTGTTTAACAAAATCATTGATGAAAACCAGTTGATTTTATTTTTATAAATTGAATTTGAATTTTTAGAATGTGTTGCTCTAAATTTAACTACACTGCATCATACAATCTTAACTTCAACTGGCTAAACTACACAGATCCCTCTTTCTATGTGTGTAACGGATTTTCAGACTTCTGCAATATTGCTTTTGTTCCATAATTACAGTCCAGAAAAAAAAATAATAATTTGCATTTTTTCTTAGACACCATGACTAATATATTTAAGAAAAGTAATTGTTTAACACATTATTTTACACTAAAAATGTACATGATGAAGGAAACTTAATCATTAAGCAAAGCATAAAACAAAAATCACATCATTATAATGTATTTATAAATATTAAGAATTTTTTGAATATTTAGAGAACTTATCCCAGTTTTAAGAGTAAGCTGAATGGTTCATTAGTTTAGATTGCTTTATTATCAAGTTTTAACAATTGCCTTATTCACCCCAATTGAATTTATTTCAGAACTTTTATCGACTCCAAGCTGATAAACATAGAAAACTGCCAAATTTTAGGAATTTTTCTTCTAAAAAGTATGAAAAAATATTTTTAAGAAATAGTGGTACCACTGTTTCCTAGAAGTATAGTTGAAGGATTAGCTGGCGGGAAAGAGGGGGAGAGGGGCAGAGCAGCTACAGTTGGAACCTAGTGGTTGATAATCAAGTACTCTAGGTCTTCCAATTGTCATTGCAAAATTTCTATCATCATGTGTGATAATTTTCTTTTCATAAAAAGAGAAAATTTTGCTTGAAAACTCAGAAAAAAAAGGGAGAAGAGACTGGGGGAAAAATTTTAGATAAAAAAATTAATTACTGTGCACTGTACGTACATTTTTATGATAGAAACACAAACTTTGGACTATCCCTCTGGACTTTTACTAAAAGATCAAAATAAAAATTCTATGAACCTTTTTTTTAATTTTATAAGTTGAATTTAATTTGAATCATGCGTTATTTGTAGCAAAACTGGTCTACTTATACCATTTTTTTAAACATAGCTAGTGTCATAGAACGAAAATATCTAAAAAGTTGCTTTTTCCTCTATTATGGGAAATATATTATGTTTATAAATGTAAAGTAATTATCAACTACAAAGGTTTGAAGATTTTAAAAAGAAATTATGAATTGAAAAAATCTGAGTTTTTTTACTAAAAAAAAATTACAATTAAACTGTTTTCATGCAGAATTTCCCTATTTTTAACTATTGTGTTCATCAATTCAATCGTTGCAAACGAACTTGAAAATAAAAAAAAAAGTCAAAAATTTTTGTTGATTACTGTTAATAACTGACATTTTTCAGCACCCTTTTCATTTTTCAAAGATATGATTATCAGCAAACTAGTTTAATAATACTTGCATTGTGTTGTATTTAACTGTTTTTCACCTGTCAGTAACTCATCTGAATGCTAATTGTAAAAAGTAAAGGAATCAGAAGAAAATAATTCTCTTAATGCTTTCTTATTCATTTCTAAAATATTTTTCAGCAAAATTGAAGGAACACTTTAATCAGTTGAGGTAACTTTAACTTTTACATCCAGAAGGTTATTTTACATCCTCCAAATTTAACAAATATACCAATTCCCAAGAAAGTTCAATGTTTATTATTTATTTCGTCCAATTTTTAATTACTCCTTACGTGAATCGTAGCTCTTACATACTCTAAGGCTATTTCATGTGAACGCGCCATGTATTTATATTAATATTGCTACCTTATTCTTGTCCCTTTGAATAATTTTATTTTTCAAGCAACATGAGGCAGTTTGAATTTTATCATATTTTATAATAATGAATTTGAAAATTTATTTGTTCATCCATTTACACCAAGTGTAACCAACTATAATACACTCTTTTTCTCTTTCCTTTATAAGATTGCGCTACTTAATATAAATAATCACGTATATAAATGAAAAAGTCTATTGTTCATTTTTTTTCCACCGTAAACAACAAATTTAACTTACGTTATTTTTCAAACATTTATATTTCTGCTAATTTTAAATAATAAATGAATATGAAAAAAAGCTAACCTTCGTTAAGAGGGCCATGCAACCTTATTTTTATAATTAGTTTTGATTGATACTCATACATCTATTCGCTAGATGGCAGCATGACCGATAGGAAAATCAAGCAGAAATGCGAAGATATTGCACTATTTCCACAGCACACTTTCGGTCCCTAACCGAACGTTTCCAGCTTAATGGGATCAACATTGCGAAAGTTGCCATTTCGGGGTAAGGAAAAATAGCTGGAATGCAATGTAAACAAAGAAACCGGATGCATTAAAGGCTCTCCTGACGAATTTTTAATTTGTAATTTTTCGGTTTTCAAAATTGCAAGATCTTTCTTGACACTTTCTTTGTGGCAAACTTGTGCCATTTCAATTTGTTTAATGAAACTTCATTCAGTTTTGAGCAATCACATGGCTTATTGCTCTGATTTGACTGTTTTGAATTCCTATAATTTTATTTTCCCCCATCTCCCTCTGCAGCACCACTGTCAACCGGCCTCACGATACCGCTCCTCTAGCGAAAACCGTCTCTAGGTTGCGTCCATATCCTACACACACACACACGCATACATACACACCTACACTACACACACACACATATTCACACACACCTACGCACAAACACACTCATGCCTGCACACTAGTGATGGGCATAATCGAGTACTCATAATCGAATCACTCGATTATTCAAGATCATTCGAGAACTTGATTATCATGAGTTCTCGATTATCGTATCTCGAGTTCTCGAGCAATGAACTTCTCGAGTTCTCGATTACCACTTTCCGAGTTCTCGAGCGATGGACTGCTCGAGTTCTCGATTATCACTTTCCGAGTACTCGAGCGATCAAATGCTCGAGTTCTTGTTTGTCCTTTCCGAGTGCTCGAGCGATCAACTGCTCGAGTTCTCGCTTTGAACTTCTCGAGATGTTGAGTTCTCGAGATGTTGAGCTCTCGAGATATTGAGTTCTCGAGATGTCAATAGCTCGAGCAGTGTAATTTTCGATCGATTTGAGAATCGAATGAACCTCTCAATATAAATGACTTCTGACAGGGGTGCCTACCTACGAAGTTGGGGGTCATGGCGCAGACTGCACCATTGACATTTTTAGGGGGGTGCTTTAGGGTTTATTTTTCTTATTTGGGGGGGGGCTCTGCGATATTGAGGATGTGCGCCCTTGACCTCAGGGGGCAGCCCCGCTTCTGAAGTGATTCAGTTGCAGGGGCGGATCCGGCATTTAGGGGGTCAGAGGGCTGGCTTTGAAAAGTTAATGGTTTTACTTATGAATGGGCATGGTTTTTGTTGCCTTTCGAAAAGATATGCATTGAGACCCTTTAACCCTTCCCCCAGAAAAATTTGGAGTGACGGGCGCGCTGAGGTGCCCACAGGGGAGGTGGGTCATAGCGCAGACTGCGCCATTGAAATTCTCAATGGACGTTAATCTTTTTTAGGGAATATCCTTCTCGAGGGGGGGGGGAGTGTTTTGAAGCATATTTTTCGCTTTTTTTTTGGGTGGGAAGGTCTATGCGATATTGAGGGAGGGTTGCCCTTGTCCTCAGGGCGGGTGGACAACCCTGCTTCTGAAGTGATTCAGTTGCAGGGGCGGATCCGTCATTTAGGGGGTCAGAGGGCTAGCTTTGAAAAGTTAATGATGTTTCATTCGAATAGTGTTATAATTGAATGTATGCTGTCGAATGCTTGATTATCAAATGATTATTTGGGATGCTTTGGTAGTCTAATGATATGTTTGGAGGAAGTCGGGGCGCTAATAAGGTTCTAACTTGAGAGGCATTAAAATTATATTTCAGGTAAAAGGGGGAATACTTAAGTTGAAAACCTGAGGGGAAGTGTTCCCTCTTACGTCCACCTTCGACTATACAATTGGGTAATGATACAGGTGTAACAGGCAATAACAAACGTTTAAGAGCTCAAGTATACAGATTACTGCAGACACGTGTTTCGGGGCTTCAAGGAACCCTTTTTTCAACGCAAAATAGTGAGATTGTGGATGTAAGGACATTACTGGATGTCTTTAGGGACCATTCATTAATTACGTAAGGGTCCCGAGAGGGAGGGGGGTTGGAAAAATGTCTACATACTGGGAGGGGGGGGCTTCAAATCTATTCTCACGCAATATTTTCAAATTTGATGTTTTGCATTTGAAACTGCGCGGTCAAGTGGTTTGACGGGGATTATATATTTTATTTGCGTCTGGAAAATAAAAAACCTATTAGGATAAGCTGTTTTTTACTTGTTTTACGAAGGATGAATAATGTAAAACATAATAAAAGAATCGCACTATGCATGTTTTATTTTTAATAAGTATCGCATCATATACCAAAAAAAAAAAAAAGATGTCGAAAAAACATTCAGTCTAGATTCCAACATTTTAGTAAATATTTCATTACACAAAAAGGATTAATTTAATAATAGTGAATTTAATTTCAATTCCAGTGATGTTAGATTCGTTATTTTATTATTTTGAAAAATGAAATGGAATCAATCTTACGTAAGAATAGGAAGAGGGGTTTGAAAATCTTACGTACCCTTACATGGGGAGAGAGGGGTCAAAAAATTGCCAAAATCATCCTTACGTAACTAATGAATGGCCCCTTACATGCAAAAGCTTACTATTTTGTTCAAAAAGTGTACCTTAAAACTCCAAAACACGTTTCAGCAGTACTCTGTATATTTGGGATACAAAACGTTTGTTATTTCATGTTACTTCTCGGCACTAAGGTATTTAAGATAAATAAATACCTTTGTGCTGAACAGTAAAGTAAGACAAAACAACGTTAGAAGAAGCACAAATTTGCAAATTACAGCAGACACGTGTTTCGGCGTTACAGGGAACGCCTTTTTCAATGCAGATGGATGAAAAGACATATGACATCCGACATTTCGGATGTCTTTTCATCCATAAGCTCATTATTCTCTGCATTGAAAAAGGCGTTCCCTGTAACGCCGAAACACGTGTCTGCTGTAATTTGCAAATTTGTGCTTCTTCTAACGTTGTTTTGTCTTACTTTACTAAGGTATTTACTTATTCCTTAAAAAAACAAGTGTTTTACTTCTCGTGCAATTCCTTCCTATGGGTGCAAATAAGAGGGGAGGGGGGAGGGGAGTTTTGACACAAACTGCGGGATTGTAATTTTTTTTTTGTCTCTTTTGGGGGTATTGCTCTCGGGGAAGAGCTTCATAGGTGGTGCGCCTTCGCTCTTGGGATGGATTTGGAATGATTTTAAAATAGAATGAATACTTTTCGCTTACTTTATTCAAATGGGGTTATAGTTGAATGTTTGGCGTCGAATTTTTGATAATGGAGAGATTTTTTAATAATCGAACGATATTTTTCGAACGAAAATTGTTAATTATCATATGAGCGGATTTATGGAGGGGCATGTGTTGTGTGAGTGTCGGATACAACGGGAAAATCATGGGGGTCATGTCCCCCCACCCTAAGCCGTCGACAACATTATCCGTACACATTGTGTTCAAACACTTCATGCATAAAATGTCAACGATGACAGTACCTTTTCATCTCACTAATTATTATTCAAGGTAAATATTTGAACTACTACTTCGTTTCATTGCTCATGAAATTAATTTGCAACGTTTATCCCCAATCAGGTGCCTTATTCTTGACCGATTTGGTGCTTTTTATTGACTCCCAAACAGATTCAGTACCAAAAACGGGAATTTCGTTTATGGGGGAGGGGGATTTCTTCAACATGAGCCCCCTCCCCCCCCCAAAAAAATGGTTTTCTATCTACTGCCCTGGTGTGATCCGGTGGTGAAATCTTGAAACAAAGGGTAGAGAAACGCTTCCCATACTGTTTTGAACTTGACAATTATTAAGATCAAATATGTACAATTTTTATTAAAAAGCGAGGGATAATGATAATATGAGCGGGTCTTTGGACGACACTAGCAGGTTTAAACTTGAGAGTTGTTAAAATTAAAAATATATTGAACCAGTATGGTACAAACCGTGTAATTGAAAATTTAAGGTGGTCTTAGCTCTTTTTCGGATTATTGTTTCTTAGGGGGAGGGAGAGGGGAAAGTGTCATAAGTGGCGCGCCATTGCTCACAGGGACGGACGGACACCCCTGTCATTCTATAAAGTTTCAGAATCAAATAATAGCTTCTCAAGTGCTTTTTTTAGAATGGGGTTACTCAGAGAGCACATTTCGTTGAGATAAAGGTTTTAAAACGATTGTTGACGCTGTGACAACCATGTTGAAACGTTTGTGAAACGTTTAAACGCAATGTGTTTATAATGCAGTGTGCCCATCTCCCCCTCCCCCTGGCGATGACACTCATCCCTCAAATGCGACGGAGAACCCCCAGAACGAGAGCCCCTTAAAATAAGACTAAAAGCCCTTTTATAAGTTACCCTCTCCTCTTCAAAATTTCAATGGCGTGGTCAGCGCCATGAACCCCCCCCTGCCCTCTCTCTCGTGGGGGACCCTTGTTTAAAAAATTGTTTGTTGTCGAATGTTCGGTTATCGAGCGTCTCGGATGATTTGGAAACCGGATACGTAATCTGCTTTTCAGAGAAACTTGGTAATCAATTTAAACCTTTTTGAGAACTAACGCACGGAAAATGAAGCGCAGCTACGGAACCTTAAGTTCCGAAATGGACCGTCGCGAGCCAAAGCATTTTCAGCAGTTTTGCATCAACTTTACAAAAAATAAATAAATAAATCTCATAAAATCATCTCATCAATTGACTCCAAATTTTTAAGTTGAGTGAATAATATACTAATCAACATATATGAAAATATAAGGAATATGACATTGAAAAAATAAAGTCAAAGAGTGGAAGTTAATATTAATCCCACACGACAAACTACCATATTTCTTTTTAATGCACTCAGAAATATTTCAACTTCACTCCCTACACTTTTACTGTTATTACATATTTCAGAAGTCAGCGAATGAAAAAGAAAAATAAAAAAGAGCGAATCAAGAGAGAAAAAAAAAAAAAAATCATGAACTTCAATGCAATTCAAGCCACACTTATAACTTTCAATGCGTCGGGAATCCCAATCTTCTGGAAAACGCAGCCAGAAATATTTTACCCTCCCTCCTAATGTATCAGTCAGATAAATATAATTCCACTAACAAGAACATCAAAAAAAAGAAAAGAAAAGAAAAGAAAGCAATAAAGAAGAATTAATGAGTCTTTTTGCGCAGAGAGAGCAACGATTTCCCTAGTTGTTTACATTATTAACTTCGTGTTTGAGTGCCCGAAACCATTCGAAATAACCCACGTGATATCTGAGAATCATTAGTTTAAATACATAACCGTTCAAATAAATCACTCAAAATGAATGTAAAAAATAAATAAAAATCGAGAAATCAATCCGTTACACAAATTTAAATGAAAGGGGGAGGGGGTGATAACGCACCATTTCAATCGCTACGGGGCATACCCTGAGGGCCACCAAGAGTCAAGGGCCCATTGCCAGTTTTCTAGCCGCTACCAATAAACCTATAAAAGTTTATACTACTCCGAGCTGGGTCGCCCAAATGCCGAGCTCCTTGTTTCTGACTGACAAGCTAACAGGGAATCTCGTCGAACCAGCATCCCTCCAAGGATTGTGACCCCTAAATAAAGACTAAAATCTATCAAATTGAACCCCTAAAACAGGCTTGCGTTTCGAACTTTTCCGGAGGGTAGGGGGGCAAAGGGTATATCTGCTCATTTTATCGGGAAACTACAAAAAAAACTCTTATACGTAAAAACTAGATTTTTTCAAGGAATTAGGGGGGGGGGGGAGCAGGCCCGTTATTTCGAACTTTACAAGAGAGGAGGAGGGATTAAAAGTATCCTACGAGTTGCATATTATGCCGAATAACAGTAAAAACTTCATTTATATGAGTACAATAACTTCTAAAAGCCAGGAGGGTTCGCCCCTTATTATACCCCTAAATGATAGGCTTGATGGCACATTCCTATTTCGAGCGCACCCCTGCCAAAACAATTCGAGAATTCAACTGTTCCAAAAGTCAAGGGTATCCACTCCCCCCCCCCCTTCGCAGGGCGATGTGATGGTGCACCCTCTCAAACGTTACGGAGCACCCGTCTAGAAAGAGCTCCCCCCTCCCGAAATGTGATTTGAAAAAAACCTCTCAAAAAAACCACTTTTATAGAAATTTCGGTTTTGCAGGCTGCGCCATGGGCCCCCGCCCCCTCCCAAAAATGAGATTTAAAGAACCCTCTCAAAAAACCAGCCCTAAAAATTTTAATGGCACAGGCTCCCCCACCCCCACCTGAAAATGAGATAAAAATCACTCTGAAAAAAAACGGCCATTGGCGCAGGCTGCACCATGTTCCCTCCCCCCTTATAGTGGGCACCCCTGTAGCAGTCTACTCAATTATCTGAAAAGCTCAGAAAATGAACTACTTGAGTACTCGATTCAAACGTCTCGAGATCTCGATTTAACCATCTCGAGATCTCGATTAAAAACATCTCGAGATCTCGATTCAAAAGATCTCGAGAAGTCAATTTCTCGAGTACTCGATTGAAAAGATCTCGAGAAGTCAATCGCTCGAGTACTCGATTCCAAAGATCTCGAGAAGTCAATCGCTCGAGTACTCGATTCGGAAGATCTCGACTATCAATCGCTCGAGTTCTCGAAATCAAAAGATCTCGATTATCAATCACTCGAGTGATCGACTTGAAAAGATCTCGATTATGCCCATCACTACTGCACACAGACACAAACACACATGCCAACATACACACACACTCGTGATTGCGAAAAACATAATTTGAATTCCCAGGTGTCGAAATTCAAATTAATTTTTATTGAGCAATGACGATTGCTTATTGCTTTCATTTGACCGTCCTTGATGTACGGTTCCTTTTTCAGAATGGACCAGGAGCCTCTGCAGCACCGCCGCGCCGTCCACCGGAGGACGGAGCTGCTCCTCTGGTCCTAGCATCCACTAGGAGCACTGGCCACCGGAATCCCCTCCTCCTAGGAGGTGGCGTCCATGTCCTGTATACACACACTCCTACATACACACAAGTCTACGCACACACAAGTCCTTACACACATACACACACACACACACACACACACACACACACACACACACACACATATATATATATATATATATATATATATAGATAGATAGATAGATAGATAGATAGATAGATAAATAGATAGATATATATAGATAGATATATTAATTATTATTTTTTTTTTTTAATTATTAGCATGGAGAGCTCAGTGGGTGTCCACGGACTCTACTTGAGTTGAGTGAGCGAGTGTTCTACCTTGGTGTTCGCATAGAGAAACTGGTCGACCACGGTTAACCGTTGGGTAACCTATACTGGAGAGTAGGGACTCAGTTTCCTGTCTCTCATCTGAGCACTGCGCCTTGGCGCCTAATGAAATAAGATTGCTCATCTCAATGGTTGCGTTCGATGAGCACGACCGAGAGCGACCGGTTAGTTAATCACGTGACAACTAATGATCACGTGCTCCAATCAACTGCTTAGAATGGTAACCAGTGGGGTAACCGGTTGATCATAGAACGCTGTGGTAAGTAACCGGTTGCTTACCGGTTAACCGGTGAGGTTCGTCGAACGCACCCATTGTTGCGATAAACAGACCGTCAGATCCCGATCTGTTGATCTGTATCTTGTCTTCTGTAGCTGTGGGTCCTCTTGTGATCTGTATCTGTGAGGCGTGAGGTCCTTAGCTACTTTCGAAGAGCATCGACGAAATGAGCTGTGTTGCAGCTGAAATTGCTGCTGGTAATTGCCGAGAAGAAGCAGAAACTGCCAGTGGCGCCGAAGTTACTCATCGACTTGCTAATGTAAGGAGCAGAATAGAAAAAGCTAAGGCCCAGCGACCGAAGGTTGGTCAGAAGTTTTTATGACCCCCCTCCCCCCGTAACAGATCCAATATCGCCAATACCTGCGTTTTCGAAACTTACAATTAAAATATTTCACCCCTGACCTTGTATTTGAGCTCAAAAAAGTGGTTTGACACCCTCAAAACCAGAAGCTGAATCCACCCTTGAGCGCTCTCTAAATAAAAGACTGAAAGTGGAGTACTGGGTTCAATTAGGAATAAAATTTGTTTTCCTCAGTTTTCCAGGGTGGCGACAGATCAGGGACAGGGAGATCAGGGAAATATCAAGGAATTTTGAAAAAATAACAAAAAATCAGAGAAAATTGATTTTATGAAGAAAAAAAAAATTTTTTTTTTGCTTTAAAAAATTAAGTACTTTAATTCCCTACGCATTTTCTGCCAATTATCTGTTCAAAAAAAAAAAAGTAAAATTACTGAGGTGCGATTATACGCTGCCGCATATTTGTGCATCTTTTTCCCTCAACGTCAAAGTATTGAATCTTACTTATTAACCACAGGATAAACTTTCGAAGATTGCTTCTGTGTCAGTTAGGTTGTTTATTTTACCTAGCTTGAATTTTTCTTTTACGCTTTCAATGCTACGTAAAATAAACAACCATACAGGCAAAGAGGAAGCCTTCATTAATGCCTTAGCTCCTTTGCTTTTATTCCATTGTCTTGAAGTAATTAGCTTACTGTAATCACGATTTCAAGAAGAAATCTTTGGTTTTTGAATTAATACTATAAAAGCTTAAAAGTTATTACTTCTTCGCATTTTTAATTTAATTGCTAAAATTGAACTTTCAATTTAAAAAAACTTAGTTTTTTGCCGTTGCACTATTTGTTGTCACAGCAGATTATAAAGGTTTTCTTTTCTTCAGACTTAAGTGATTCTTCAATTTTATAATCAAGTTGTATTCTTGTTTTATATATTTTGAAATTAACTAATTGCTTTTTTTTTTCTTGCATTTCAAAGTTGTTTGTTGCAAAAGCAATCTAAGATTTTTTTTTCGCTACATACTGAAATCATTTGAAACAGAGTTAACTTATATACTTAAGTAAATATCTTTATTTTTTTATTGTTAAAATGCTGTATTCATTCATTAAAACCTATGTTCTTGATTAGAGAAAAGCTCCCTATGAATGGATGTCAAATGGTTTCATCTGTTTTGCATAAATGTGTCAATCAGTTATATAAGAATAACTACATTACTTCTATTCTTTCACTATTACTTCTTATACTTGCAACAATTATTATACTGTTTGAAAACTTAGTTCAAAATAATTTCAATTACTTTTTAGTTCTATCATAAATACACATCTGTTTTTAAGAGTAATTTTAATAGTTTCTTAAAATTCTAATGCTAAGTGGTTTCTGGAAGTAAAGTATTTTTTTTTTTTAAATTTTTTATAATCTTTCCATTGTAGAAAAATTTAATATACTATTTTGTAGGGGTTTTTTTCCCAAAAAAATTGACTTGATAGGGTTTTTTTTAAAAACCATTTTATTAAAAAAGTAGCATCTTTTAAAAATATATCTTTAGTTCAACAAGTTACACAACTTAAAACGTTTAAAATACTGAAATTTATACAAACATGCAATGGATTTCAAGTAGAGCAAAGAAAGAAAACTATTATGTCATTGGTAACGTGAATCGGGGAAATTTGAACTTAATGTCAGGGAAATCAGGGAAAAGTCAGGGAACTTTTTTTCACAGTTCCTGTCGCCGCCCTGTTTTCGTTGGAGGTAATAAACTACGAGAAGCAGGGTCGGACTTGTAAATTTTCATGCCTGGAGCACTTTTAAATTTTTCTGCTGCGTGTCCCCCTCCCCCTCCATTGCTTCAAAACTGTAGATTTGATTCCTTTATTAAAAAATACTGTATTCAGGGGTCTGGCCAGAGCAAATTTGGGTCCGTTAACGGACCCTTCACAAAAATCCGATCAACCAAAACGGACCTTTCACAAAAATCCGATCAACCAAAACGGACCGTTCACGAAAATTCGATCAACCAAAACGGACCCTTCACAAAATTCTGGTAAACAAAAACGGATCTTTCACAAATTGTTTATTGAAAGAGCAAATCTCAAATTAAAATAATACAGCATATTTAAAGTTAAATTAGAGGAATCAACTTATACAAAACAGCTAATTTTGCAAAATGAAAAAAAAAAAAAATCGGCACTCTTGTGATGCTCCTGCAAGCCATAAATAATTACTACCACCAAATAAATATATACTCTGTGCTCTTAAACAGTGTCTTGGGTTAAAAAGTTAAATGCTGAACCCCTGCCTAATTTTTTTTCTTACAGTTATTTTAAATAATTATTTCTGTAGCCTGTTTTTTGTTTCTACGCCAGCTTTTCCTCAATTCTTGATCGATTTCTTTGATTTACACCTTATTTTAAAGCTTATGGTGCTGGCTACTGACGAAAAATAGACCCACGGTCTAAAAATTGTTTTTTTCAGCCGAAAAACCTGTTTTAAAGAACCAGAATGAGGTTTTCGGTTAAACTTATAACTTTAACTTGCACTGTGACCGACAGAGCTGAATAGCTTAATCGGCAGAGCGTTCTCCTCGTAACTTGGAGAATGAGTGTTCTCCTCGTAACTTGGAGAATGAGCGTTCGGGCCCACGTCCGGACAGTCTGCATCAAAAAATTCGAGAAATATCGCGCATTGCATGCGCATAAAGCGAATAACAAATATGAGGGAATAGAATAAATGAGAGGGAAACGCTCCTTGCTATTATGAAAACTTGATGTAACGTTGTGCTAAATTACTTCTGAATTATAAGGGATTTTTTTTTTTAAGATTTGGCTCCAGTAAGAAAATTAAAACATAATGTAAGCGAAAATATAAGTATCAGGTTTAAGATTTCAGACTACAATGGAATTGTTTTTGTTCAGAAAAAAAAATAAATTGTATATTGAAATATAGATTCTTCTAATGGGTTTTTGACTCTTAGTACAAATAAAAAGAAATACTACCTCAATTTGAAGGGTATTCCTTTTTTTTTTCTTCTTTTTGTAAAAAACAAATAGCCTATCACATTTTTACTACATTCGAAAAGCTACGCTTAAAAAGAGCTTAGTTCAGTTTATTTTGTAATTTAACCGTGCTGTTAAGTGATGAACACGTGCTGCCATCTAAGTCATAACGGTTCAAACAGCCTGCGGTAACAAATTGTAAAAATTTTCAAAAATAAAAACATTTCTCTTCAATATCTTATTTTATATATTATTTCTCTCCACCCCTCCCCTCCCCCATTTCTCTCCTCTCATTTTTAAACTTATCAGGCTGGCTAAAGACGAAAAATAGACTTACGGTCGAAAAATCAAGTTTTCGGAAACGCCCCTTGCTGTTTCAAAATCTTGATACAGCCTGCAGTTCTTATGCAGATTTTTTTTTAAACCAAAGTTCTAATCCAATTTTTTACGACGCTTTCGGCGAGAAAAAAAAAAAAAAAAGAAATAACCTGTGTGTGTTTTTTTCTTTTTCTTTTTTTTTCTTTCTTTCTTTCTTTCTTTCTTTTTTTTTTTTGATAAAGCCTAAAAGCACTGGACTTAGTTGTTCGGTTAAATTGATAAGTTTCTTTTCGGTAGAGCGTTCAGCTATAAACTAACTGAACTTCGGGCAAGCTCGAGCTGTCCGACATAATAGCAAATTTTGATTAATATTACACATTACATGTACGCATAACATACAGCAGATAACACACGTAATAAAATAAATGCAATAGGAATGCTACTTGGCGTTTTGACTCCTTTATGCAGGCTACAGTTATCATTCGGATAAGTTGATTGTTAATCGAAGAATGTTCTTCCCTTTTTTTTAAGCTTTGACTTCATCTAGACCACTCAGCATAATGTAAGCACAAAGAAGTATTAGATTTACCTCATAGAAATCCTTTTTGTGCAGAAAAACATTTTCGTTGTATGCTGAAATGTAGATTTTTCTAATAGCTGTGTCCGACCTTTTGTATAAAGGAAAAAATACTACGCCAAATTGAAACTACGATTTTGACCCAGTAAACCTTTAATTATTTATTCGAATACGATATAAAACATTAAAATTATTATCAACTTCATTAGTAAGAAATCATTTTCTACTCCTCTGATTTTGGCTGAAAAAAACAATACATTTTATCTACGTTCGAAAAAATACACTTAAAAAACGGACTCAGTTCAACTGGTTGCAGGCATTTAAGCCGTAACGGTTAAAGCAGCCTTCTATGTGAAATAGTTCATATTCAAAGATAAAAACACTTATTTTCAATCTAATTTATTACTTCTCTAGAATGTTTGTTTCAATCGCTACGTGAGATCTTCGTCATTCTTTAATCAAATTCCATGCTTTACAAATAATTTTTAATCATATCATGCTGGTTAATAACAAAACATAGAAGCATGATCTTATTATTTTTTTTCGGCAAAAAGCGTTTTTGCTGTTTTTTATTACGCATTCCTTCAATGAATAGCTTTCGAAAAGGAAGGCGCAATTGCTAGGTTTGTTGGGGGTATCGGGCTGTTAATCAGAATGGCGCCAATTCGAATCCGGGCCGATAAATATCTCTTTAATGTTTCCTTTTTTCCTGTCAGATGCTCACATGGACAGGACTGTATTTGCCACAACCTGTTTTTCCACGTGCACAATTATTGCTTTTTCACGAGTCACTCACTACTCAGCCACACTTTTAATGATATTTATGCTTGCATTGAAAATACGTACAACCAAAAGGTGAGCGATGATCAAATTATCACAACGTTGTATTTAACGAGGTTTTGTTACTGATGTCTTTAAATTACATGCCTTCTCTTCTGCGCTTACTTTTTTTCGGTTCTTCTTCATAATGTTCTTCCTTTGAAATTTTTAAAGCGCGAAATGCCTTATGAAACCATTCGAAGCACAGTGCGGAGTTCCGCACGAGTCGACTAGTTTTAAATATTATACAAAAAACATTTCTAGTATAATTTAACATGATGTAGAATGGTAGATAAATATTAATACTTGAGGGGTGCCCATCTCCCAGGGAGCGATGCCTCCCCCCTCTCTTCAAATACTAGAAAAACACTCAAGAATGATATTCTCAACAGAAAAGAGAGAAAACACTCAACTTTAAGTGTCAATGATGCAGTTTCCACCATCTCAAGAGTCTAAACTTTCGTTTTTACAAGAAAAAAAAATTATTATTTTGAATTTTCACAAAAATAATTGATTTTTCACAAAATTATTTTATATTTCACAAAAAACGGACCCTGTGAAAAATCCTGGACAGACCCCTGGTATTATGCAGCTAAACATTAAGCTCCAGATAAGCGGTTGCGAACGAACGGGAGACCTTTGCATTGAAATTGGCTACCGAAGAATTAAGTCCATGTCGCCAAAAATGGCTGTTAGTTTCTTTATTCGAACCTATGAGTTTGAAAACCAGTCATCTCTATCAAAACTAATTTTACAGGAGAGAGAAAACTACATAGTTCATTCATCTGAGATATAGGCAGAATCATGCTGAGGAATGACCCCCCCCCCCCTTACAAATGAACCTACGGTTTTGTATGCAAAAAATTTTTGAAGCTGCTTGGGTGTTGATAAAGAGCCCAAATGAGCCAGGAATATTGCACTTAATAGGGCAAAGGAAAGAAGTAGTATTTAAAATGTAAATGCGTAAAAACTTTTAATGAATTAAAAAGAAAAGTGCAATTGTTTACATTAGACAAATGGTTTGAACACAATGTGGATGCACTATAGGGTCTACAGTTTAGGGGGGTGGATCATGACTCCCATAACTTACTATCTGTATCTGCCCTGGATATAGGGCTTATATATATATATATATATATATATATATATATATATATATATATATATATATATATATATATATATATATATATATATATTTTACCTTAGAATATGGTTCTTTATCTAAAATTCCATCACTTCTATAAGATTATAACACTTATTGTTTAATTTTTAAAAAAAATGAAGAATTGAAGAGGATTTGTTTGCACAAATGTGCAAACAAATTTTGTTGTATTTGTTTTTTTTTTGTATTTGTTTGCACAAATGTGCAAACAAATACCCCCCTCCCCCCCCAAAATATGAAATGAAAGTTGATTTTTCAAGTTGCACACCCTCTTATATTTTTCCTTTTAGGTCAAAAAAAAGTTTTATGCAATTTGAACAATGGCAACCCGTGACGGTATGCGCCTGAAAGTGTAAACCTAATAATATTTTCTTTAAAAAATTGATTTAATTTCTCTATATAGTTGAAAAATGTAAGGTAAATTTTAAGAAGTTATCAGGATAAAAAAATATAAACGATAGAGCCGTTAATAGCGTTTTTTTGCTCTCTTGCGATATTTAAGTCATGGTACTCAAAATACGGATCTGTTCAATTTTATGTTGATTTTTTCATTTTAAATATATACCTATTTTTTTATTATTATTCATTTGCAAATGTTGATTTGAAAATGTGTTATGCTAATAATTTTTGAACTTGCCTATTTTATTCTTTAAATGTGTGTGTGTAATTTTTTAAAGGTAAATGAAAAAAAAAATCAATTTTTTGAGGAAAATTATAAATTTTAGGCCTCCTGATGGACATCTAAATATTTTTTAATTTGGATAAATATTTTTATGGTACATGTGGGGCTATAGAGGCAAGGTCTTTTATCAACATGAAATTTCAAAGTTCCAAAAAAAAAAATCTTGTTTGGCCTAGTACACAGTTAACACTTTCAGGTGCAAGTCAGCAAAAAGGTAGCCACTGTTTAAATTATATAAAACTTTTTTTTACAGTTGTTTTGATCTAAAAGGAAAAATAAAAGAGGATGTGTGACATGAAAAATCAGACTTTCATATTTTTAGAACACTCTAATAAATAGATAAATATATAATTGATATTATTGAGATAATTTTGTGGAAAATATTTCATTTTTTGGGTAAAAAGTATTTAATGTTTTTTTATCTATATCTGCAAATTTTATCATCATAGAACAATTTGCATTATCAAAGTTAGGGACAGTATTTTAACATAGAAGGAGGGGTGGGGGGGGGGAGAAGGAATAGCATGCATCAGAATTTAAGTATGAGATATACTAATTTTTATCATTTTTTGCTGAAAATTTCAGTTAAAACTTCCTGAAAAGTTTAAAAAATTAAATTTTTCCAAATCGGAAATAAACCCCTTCGAAAAAAACGGTATTTTCTGTTTTTTTTCGGATTTTTCATCTTTAATCCTGACACACCATAAGATTTTTTTCACATAATATAACAACAAACCTTTTTTTTTTTGGTAAAAAAATGTCTGCTCTTTTCAATTCCATCATCAATTTTGATTTTAAAATGTATTTATGTCAGATTTTAGCCTTGTTTGATAACATTTAGACAAAGTTTTTAAAAAAACAAACATTGTTAGTGGACACATGTAAGAGCCGTTTTTTTACTTAATTCATCATTTTTTTTTTTTTTTTTGAAGAAACTACCAACAGATGCTTTGCTAAAATTATGTCTAAACATTTTTTTTTAATAAAGACAATTGATAAGTTTTTACCCCCCCCTCCAAATGCAGGTCACTTTTCTTAATTACTCACGCAGCACAAAAAGAATAAAAGTTTTCCTCCAAGGTCAAATGGGGGGGGGGAGTCTAGAAGAAAATTATCTCATATCAAAAATTAACTTGATGCCTGTAACCTGACTTTCATCTTCAAACATTCGGCAAAGAATTTTTAACGAGGCTTTTGGAAAGTTGACTCACACAAGTAACACTCCTGAATGGTTTTTACTATGAGTTGGGTCTTTACATTTAGATGAAAGGGAAAAAAAGTACTTTTTTTATGTAATTCAACTAAATATATTGTATGCTAGCACTGAAACCAAGACTCAATGAGTGTTAAAATAATAATAATAATAAAAATTACAAATAAATAAATAGAACCAAATAAGAAATAAAATTCATAATCTGCATACTTTATTACCAAAAGTACAATGTTCTATTTACCTTAAATAACATTAATTTTTTTTTTGAAAATTTTTGGTTTCTGAAAAAATTTGTTTTTGTGAAGTCCGAGGAAAGACATGGAGCTGCCACCCTTGCCTGTTTTATCAAGTTTCTATATTAAGTTAAAACTTTTCTCATACTCTGCTAAAAGAGAGCAAAGCGATTCAAATTGCGATGTTTAAAGCGGAAAACATCCCCAAAATCAATAACTCTTTTAGCCAAAAAAACGCTTAGTTACAAAAATTTCGATGTATGAAAAGTAGAAATGTCTCAACAATGTCATCGATAAGAA
Source organism: Uloborus diversus (assembly GCF_026930045.1). Lineage (NCBI taxonomy): Eukaryota > Metazoa > Arthropoda > Arachnida > Araneae > Uloboridae > Uloborus > Uloborus diversus. Next base: position 32,815,546 of record NC_072733.1, on the reverse strand, counting down.
TTAACTCTTAGAATAAAATAACCGTACCATTTTTGTAAAATTAATTTACATACAGTAAAAATAATGGTAAAAACTACAAGAAACCCTCAAGATTTTGTAAAAACAAAAAATTTCGGAAGTGAGTTTTTTTTATTCTAAAAAAAAAAGAACTTACCTTTTTATGGTATAAATCCCCACACTCAGTCTGAAACAAAACAACATATGACAATGGCTACCTTACAGATACACACCAAGTTGCAGTTTACTTTTAATTAACGTTCAAGTTTGAAGAAACTGGCATTTTCTAATATTTATTCATCAAAAGACAACTACTGAATTTAAACTAACACAAAATAAGCTTTCCTTTAAGATATATTGCACGAAAAAACAAGAATCTCTCCTGCGTGAAACTGATAACAAATAAACAAGTTTGAACAGATCTAAGATTGCCTTCAGGTTGCCAAACACAGGTTAGTTTCGGCAGGGATGCCATGCTTAAAAAATTATCGCCTCATTGGCGAGAAAAATATTTCAATTTAGTGCAAAAAATCAGATGTCGCCAAATGGGGGGGAGGAGGGGTATATCACATCTGTACCAAAACAAATTATAACAACAATAATTATGTCAATGTAAAAACCATGGCGTTGGAGTCAATCTCCTTTTCGGATAAAAGAGTCAGATTCAGGAGTCAAAAGAGTTTTAGTTCAAAGACTCAGAGTCCAAATCGGTCTTTTTTTTGGAAAGTTCGACAAAATAGTGACAATTATTTTAGTTGGCCTATTTTGCTCTTGATCCAGTCGGAGATCCCCGACCAGCTCACCGGGCTAGTTCGCCCCTGGAAAGTTTGTGATAGTTTATAAGCTTGACCAGTTTCTGCTTCATCTATTTCGAAAGTCAGCATACAGAATAATTTATTGAAGGTAAATTATGCTTTTTAATGATTTGAGTTTTAACTTATGTTCCCGTTATTTTTTTTTTAAGGAGACAAAAGCATGAAAGAAGTTTTTACCTTTAAAGCAAATTTATGCCTCAAAATTTAAATTTAGACATCTTTGGCTTTTTTTTTAATTCAAAAAATGCTTGACAACCAAAACAAATGTAACATTTTCATCTTTAATGCAAGTTTTTTTTACTGACTCCAATTTGTTATTACATTCTAAAGCTTTAATGTTTGAAACTCGAGTATTTTACAACTTTTTATTTGATAAACACTTAAATGGTCATAGAATTGCCATGTGACAGATGAACATGTTAAAATTTACTGCAACCGTAAAATGTTTAAATGCTACCACATATAAACGAACTATTTTTTTTAATTTCATTTACAGGGTGTCTACAGGTTAGGAATATCATGAAAATCACAAATTTGAAAATCGGTCACGAAAGTAATAAAAAAGGCTCGAAAGTTTAGAAAAGGTTACAAAAATTTTCCATTCCATCTTCCACAAACCTATTAAATCACTTCTGCCACTTTTCGTGGCTTCCTGTTTTGTGTTATACTGTTTCGCCCTCTAAAAGAAACAAAAGTGTACGCTAACATGTTAACATTGGGAATTCAGATGTCAGGTATACTGTATACCCCCTCCCAATGTTTTTCAAGGGTCAGAAACAGATTGGAATGTTAAACCGACTTTGCAAACATATACCATTTCAATACCATTATGCCATTCTAATCCTTTATTTCTCATATTAACAGAATTTATTTAATTATTTAATAAAACAGAAAATTCAAGAGTTTTCCCTACATTTAATGTAAGTAATGCAAGTAAAGTGCATCCATTTTCTTAACAGTTCATAAAGAATCCATACTTTCTGGTCCACATGAAGCGTACCAGTTTAACTGAATAGTGAACCATTTTAGCAGAGCCTTTTTCATGTTTCCCCTTTCAGCCTGGTGCAGGGGCAGATACAGAAATAATTTTTGGAGAGGGCCCAAGAAATTGGAAAGTGCCCCCCCCCCTATTTTCAATGTTTCATGACCTTATTTTTAAATGTTTTTTTTTTCCCAAGATCCCTTAAGGCCAATTAATCTACTTTTAAATACATTAATATTATTATGCCCTTTTCTAGTTTGAATATGGATGTAAAATATCTTTAAAATTTTAAGCCAATTAAATACTAAACTCTATATAATTTCAGCGAGATGCTGTAAAATGAGCGGTTTTAATTAGGAAAACTTTCATGATGATTACAACACAAGGACTAGGTTATTAAATAAACCCATACCCTATTTGAGTTTCTATAAATTAATTTATATTTTAAGTACTGTTATTTCGCAAATAGCTTACTGGATCAAAATGACTTTTCTAGTCACGTCTCCACACATTTTTTTTTTTGAAATATTAATTACTGATTCCATCAAATAATAACTTATAGACGAATCATGATAATACGTTCCTTTGAATTCGAAACCAATGAGTTAACCGTCTGTCTCCGCTTTGGTATTCCAGTATTACTTCTTTAGCAAACAAAAATGCTTTTATTCAAATTAGATTTGTGTCTGTGTTCGTTTAAGTCAATTTAAAAAAAATGAAATAGTTTTATTAATTTTGCTTTTGGGAGGAGGCTGGGCCCCTTGCCCCCTTCTCCCTCGTCTAAAGTCCACTACTGGCCTGGTGCAGTTTCTTCAAAAAATCAATATATTATTTTTGAGGGCCACAAAAATCGCAATCCAAAAGTTCGAAACTAGATTTTTTAAAAAAAAATTTCTTGCATTCTACAGAGTTGCCACAGGCTACTTAAAAACAATTTTTGCAACTTTTTTTTTGTCTTTAGGCCACTTTGCAGACTTTTTCAAGCAAAAACAGGCTGAAAAGCTAAGCATTCTTCTTTAAATTAGGCTATTTTTTGGAGGCTTCCCCCACTCCCCAAAGCAAATTTTGTTTCGAAAATACTGTCGGTTCTTTTCCCCTTATTAGGATATCTCGCCCTAAAAACCTCCCTTGTTAGAGTTGGAAATTCAAACACCTATAATTGTCTCCAAAAATAACGCTCAAAGATAGCACCATGAAAGCACAAATATTGCCAAGCTGGGAAAATGATGGGAATAGTTTCCAATCAAGTCACTATAAAGGTTTAAGTCAGACGCTAAATGGCGATTATTTTAAAGCTGAAACGATCACATTTTTCCCCACCCCTAGTTCTTCCTTTGCAGCTCTAAGATCAGTTTTCTCATATATACTATTATTATTTTTGCTTTTATCGTTGTATACATCAGAAGCAATGGGGGGGGGGGGGGGCGGGTAAGAAAAGTCCTTACACAGTGTTTTCAGAGAAGTTTATAGCACCACTGTAACGGCTGTGATAAAACAAATATGCAAAGCTATTTAAATCAAAGTAACTGACTTGAGCTGTTAATCTCTTTTCAGGAAACAAATAAGAAGCACTATATTTGGCACTTTTAGTCATTTATCGCTTGCATTAGTATCACAGAATTTTTTTTTTTTGTAAAATTGGCAGATATCCGTGTTTAAGCTGATCCCTCTAATTTAACTTCAAACGAGCTGATGTATGCATCACATGACTTCCTTTTACTCCAATTTAAAGATAATAGTGTCTCAGAGTGAGCAAAGAAACGCTTCAAATATTTTCACCCAAAGTTTGTTGCAAACCCAAGCAAAGAAAATGTTTTATACAGATAAATTTTCACAATATTGGCAGTTTTAATGTGATTCAATGGTTAACTCTCTAAATATGACCAAATTGAAACCAGATAAAAAATACCCCCCCCCCCCCCCCCCCCCCCCGCCAAATTCGTTGCCAAGTTGGCAACAAAACCTGCCGACCAAAAGCTTGGCGATATATTGCCAAGCATTTTCCAAATTATAGCACCGCTTGAGTTTACATTGAAATTAACAATGATTTTAACCCAAAAAGGTGTAAAAGACCCCCTTTCAAACATCCGAATGCAATCAAAAGAGAAGGTGCACAGCTGGACCCCACTTGGAGTCTATGTACCAAATTTCAACTTTCTAGTACATACCATTCTGGAGTTAAGCGAGACACATATGCACACATACATACGTACATACAGACGTCACGAGAAAACTCGTTGTAATTAACTCGGGGATCGTCAAAATGGATTCTTCAGGTGTCTGTGCGTTCTTAGGCATATATCCACGTGGGGTCGGTTTGAAAAAAAATCAATATTCATTCGGGGGCGAGCAAAATGGAAATTAAGGCCGATTTTTGAGTGAAACTTTTTCGCGAATACAATACTTCCTTTTTTGTAAAAGGAAGTAGAAAGGTTCCAAAAATTATTGGTTTATAAACTGAAATATGCCTTATATAGATTTCAGATTTGCTTTTTCAATAAACATTTTGTGAAAGATCCGTTTGATTTAACAGAATTTTGTGAAAGGTCCGTTTTGGTGGATCAGAATTTTGTGAAAGGTCCGTTTTGGTTGATTGGAATTTTGTGAAAGGTCCGTTTTGGTTTTTTGTATTTTTGTGAAAGGTCTGTTAACAGTCCCAAATTTCCTCTGGCCAGATCCGTGATTTTCCTTTCAGAAAGTGATGCTAATATTTGTATGAAGAGTGCTGAACAGTGTTTTATTGTTAGATGTAAATAGACTATATCAACTCAAAGTTTTCAATGGTCACAGATTGTTAGATCAAACAGGGAAAATTCAACGCAATTTTTTTTTTTTTGGCAATAGCCACTGGAGATGAAACTGGGGCTCACCCAACCTTAGATTCGTTGATTGCTTAGAAAAGGATTTTGCCACCATGAGAGTGAATAGCTTGAAAAGCATGGTCAAGAAAATAGAGTCCTAGCAAAAAATTCTTGAGAAGGCCATCACCCACTCAGGACCATCGTACCTCTGAAGAAAAAGAATTACTTAATAAAAAACTGCTCATTAGTTAAATTTATCTTATACGACCAAGTTATTACTAAGCCGAAGATTTAAAACAAATATTTACTTTTGATTTCACAAAATGATTTTCTGATTTTTTTGTCAAACAAATGCACTGTAACAGGAAAACAAAACCTGTTTTCCTTATTAACCCCTCTTGTAAAGTCACTTTAATCTCTTAAAAATTCTATCTTGAGATTTTTTTTTTTTTTTTTTTGACATTTTTTTAGAGGAGTTTACTATGTATTGTTCTCAAAGCTTTAAAAAACATTTTTCCAACACTTACATATAGGCATCAGTTGGGGATTATGCCCCCTGGCTTTTGAAAAAGAAAAAAAAAACTGTTAAAAAGTATTATTACTTTGATATTTTTTCTTTATTAAAAAAAATAACTAACAATTTATTCCAAATAAACTAAATTCATTTTAGACTAGATACAAAATACCTGAACTATAGTATAAAGTACATCGTAAAAGATACTACCCTCAGGTTTTTATTTTTGTCTATATGTGCCGACTGAGGGGATGCAACTGGTGTACTTTCACCCCTGGTTTTTAAAAATAGAATTTAATTAATGAAGAAGGGACTCTGACTGCAAAATATTTCGAAAACTGCAAAATAGGTCATAAAAATGATTAATCTCATGTTTATGTCCTCCGAGTGCCAGTAGATGGCTTGCAAAATGAAGAATTTGCTCTCACCCCTTGGCTTTTAGAAATTAAATAAAATAAGCAAGGACAAACTACCAAGCACTTGAAAAAACAACAAAATACATCACGAGAAATATTACCATATTTTCCTGCATGTTATCCTCAGAGGCATATAATCCGCAAAGTCTTAAAATCAGCCTGACAGAAAAGAAAATCTTTGTATAATCAGCAGAAATTACAATTTGTAAAAACAAAATGAAGTTGTTTTGATTTGACATGTAATTGTAGCAACTAAATTAAAAATATGAAGAAGTAATAATTTTTAAGGTATAATCAAAATTAATCTGTAAAAATAGTGATTTCTTCTTGAAATCATGATTATAGTAGACTAATTACTTGGACAAAAGAGCAAACTACTGTAAAACCCCTCCTAACAAACACCCCTCAAATGTGGACACCAGTCTTATGCTGACAATTTTTAATTCCCCGATTCCAATACAAATAACGTTATTAACATGGGCGGATTTATGGGTGGGCAGAGGAGGGCAATGCCCCCCCCCCCCAGTTTTGGGAGGACTTTATGTAGTAACAACATATCTTCCAAAAAAATTTTTAAAAATCTTTTTTTTTTTTTTTTTGACTAGTTTAGAAGGGCATGGATGGATTTATAGGAGGGGTTGCATAGGGAGCAATGCCCCCTAGTTTTGGGAGGACTTTAAAGAGTAACAACACATCTTCCAAAATCTTAAAACAAAATGATTATTTTTTTCTTTTTTAAATAGTTAAATGAAAATGAAGAGAATAGCGAATGTGCTTTTCTGATGGGAGAAAAAAAAAAGAACATTAAATACAAATAGTACAGCTGTCACTGGGGTGCTGAAAATATGCCTAAATTCACTATTTTGGATTGAAAACCATTTGGGCAAGTATAAAAATGAAAATATAGGCTAAATGAGCTATGAATTCAGCTGTAACACTTATAATAATTGACAATTATTTTTCAATTAGAACCTAAAAAAAGGGAACCCCCCTCCCCCATTTGCGCTAACAAAACGCTCTACTTGTTATGATTTGTTTTCTTTCTTTTCAGAATGTTTATTTTCAGTTTGCGTGATTTCAAAAACTAGATATTTTGTGTTGTTACAGACAAAAGATTTTGAAGCGCCTTCTGGATTCACACGTTCAAATTGGTAAAATCGTAAAAATCCTTTAACCTTAAAAACTGACGAATTTTCGTAAAAATTACAAAAATCTGCAGGTAAGAGTGAAGGGACCGGACATATAGGACCGGATTTGCCTATAAGATAAACAAGCTATATAGCTTCGGGCCACTGCTTTGAAGTGGGTCCGTAACTCGTAAAAAATTGCATGATTTGTTCCTTAAAAAATGGAAAGTGATTGAAAAAACTAATTTCAGCATTTCTTTTAAAGTATTAACTTACATCACAAAGCACATTTAAATCATAAAACTATTTTTTAAAAAAATATTTGTCTATTTTTTCCCGAGATTTTTGTCTATCCAATTAATCTTTATAAGGCTTCAAAATGCAGAATTTCATATCCATTTTACAAAATTTCCTTCAGGGGAGAAACCCCCGGACCCCCTAAAATTGAAGATATGATATATCACACTAAAAGGGAAGCCTTGCGTCTCTCTCTTGATACCAGTCACCTCTCTTAAGGTCAATTCAAAAAGGACAGCATGAAAACACACAGTAATGAAAACAACACACGAAAAAAAGTAAAGCATAGCCTTATACATCACGGGAAAACAACCCAAAACATGGGGAGGGGGGGGGGGGGGGGCAATTTTAAAATGTTGCTAAAAAATCCTGCCCCCCCCCCCCTGGAACTCCGTCCTAAATCCGCTTATGGTTATTAAACCCCTGTCCTGTGGACACCCCTCTATTGTGGACAAAAAAATTTGTTCCAGTAGTGTCCGCATTAGAGAGGTTTTACTGTATCTAATCTTATATTTATTTTACACCTATAAGAGGCAAATTCAAGCTAATTACAGTAGAAGACCGTTATAACGCACACCTTGGGGCCAGAGCTTTTGCGTTATACAGGTTTTTGGGTTATATAGATCATTTCACAAATTTTAAAACTAATATTCAGAATATATCTATATATTAACTCTTCAGAATGAGTTTATCTGCAATAAGTATTAAAGTACTGATATTACAGTTAGTCATTCACAAATAAATATGTTTCACAATAAAAAGAAAGTGAAATGTCCTGCACTTATGCTAGCTTTATGGTTTGCATAACAGCTGTATCTTCTTCAAAAGCCATCTGGTATTCTAGTATTCTGCTTACTATGAATACTAATTTTCATTTAAAAGCTTTGAATTAAGATGGAAAGATGAAACACTGTCTCAAAATTTAATTTGCCTAACAATTTTTCTGTTTGCAAAGCAAAACAGAGGGATTTTTTAAACTTCAAAACCTGTTGTTTACTTCTGAAAATTTGTGCGGTTTATAGAGTATTGCATTATATAGGTCGGCGTTATAAAGGTATTCTACTGTATTATAAACAACCCTGCAATCACAAAATGGTCTCTATTAGTGAATGCTGCTGTAAATTAAGGTTCAATGGGTTGGTGTTGAAAAAATGAAAAGCTGAGAAAATCTGGCAGGGTATACTCTGCACCTCATTAGTTAAAAATTTTTTAATCAGATAATCCATAGATAATATGCCGGAAAATATGGTAATACCATGTTTATATATATATATGTATGTATAGATATATACACATGAGCCCTGGCAGGGGGCTACAAGGGGATGAAGTTTCACCCCATAGCTTTTAAAAATAAAATTAATTTTAATAAGTAATATTAATTTTGTACTTCTTTAACATATTTTTTTTTAATACTAATGAATTTTACAGTAGTAAAATTAAGCTCTTTTTAAGTAAAGGACAAATAACAGAAATATTTTGATCAAGAAAATAGAACTTATAAATTTATGCCAAACAGTTCCGGTCCTTTTGTTTCTAATGTATGTTAGATGTGTCTAGCTGTAATTGGTAAAGAAGCAATTTGACGGCAGCAAATGTGTTGTGTGTGTGAACAAAAGTTTATCATCCTTAATATATTTTGGAAAAGGCAGACGGGGGAATATTTGAGTTGAAAATAATTTCAGAACATTTCATTAGCACTTACTAACACCCAATTTATTCCTCTTTTTATAATTATGTTTATTTTCCAGAATATGGATTCAGATGTACATCTTATTGCTGTAAGCAAAACAAAGCCAGTTTCACTTATACGTGAAGCTTATTCATGTGGTCAGAGAGACTTTGGAGAAAATTATGTGAGTTATGTTTAAAATGTATTTTGTATTTATACTTCATTACAACATTCAAAATACTTTTTTTTGGTTGTATGAAATTCATTACATACAGTGTTTTCTCTCTTTGGGGGGGGGGCAGCTGCCATCCCCCCTCCTGAGTTAATTCAACTTACATTACAATCTACAGAAATAAAAATAAAAATAATTACAGAGAAACAAGCAAATTTAATCATCATAGCAATGTTTTAAAAACCCAACATTTAAGAAGTGATTTTTCCTCCTATTTTCACTTGTTGCACGTTCAATGGTGATATTGATTGCTTGCAAGCACATCCACAAAGAAGAGCAAAACTTAAAAATTTTAATTTTGAAAAATTTCCATAATAAAGTTACAAATCCCAACCATTCTCAAATACAGTTGCATTTTCAATCCATCAAATTTATCTGTGATTATAAGTCAACTAAGTTGAAGTAGAATGGGGATTTTAAAACTTCAGTTTAAAAAAAATTCTGATAGAGGGTCGAGCCCCATTCCTCTGCTGACATCATAGACTAATGTCATGCAAATTAATTTTGAAATTTTTTCAATTGACAGCCTCCAAATTCTCCTTCCCTAATATCGTCAATGATCATCTAAAAAAATCTTGTTTCCAGTATAGGACCTTTCGTGTGGGAGCTAGGGATACCAAAGCAATAGTGCCGAACTATAATAAGGGACCCACAGAAAGAAAAAAAATGCTTGTTTTCCCACTGACAAAGGAAAGGGCTCGTTTCACCATTTGGCAAAATGGACTTGATCTAGTTGTTTGAGTGAAAATGCAATAATGGACATTTATGATTTAGTCATTTAAGTTTATTTAAATGGGCTAAACTTCTGCACAGATGGCAAAACCAGGGGTTGCCATTTTAAACTTCTCAAATCCCAAACTAATCGTCATAAAAGATACACTTAAATTTTTTAGCCAGTGACCAATTGACTTTTAAGCCATTTTGTTTTAAGTTACAGCCACTTTATCAGATTCTACTTTTCAATGAAAACAATAAGGCTACCTTAAAATACTACAATAAAGTGGCATGGGCACCCATATGCAAATTTTAAGAGGGGCTCAGATACTTTCCCCATAGTTTAGCAGGATATTTTTCCCTTGGAAACTCATTTCAGTACAGATTAGAGATGTTAAAATTTGACATTTTTAATAACTTATTCATTAATGTTTTTACATTTTTGCATGAAAAAAAAAAAAAAAAAACTAAAAGCAAGGAAGTTCTGCTTTCTAAGGGGGGGGGGGGGGAGGCTTGATTCCCCGCATGCCCTTTCTATACGGGGTATGCGGGGCATGCGGCCATGATAAGTGGTATGGTATGGAGAAAAGTATCTCATATGAGACTTGTTACTACATTGCATATATGCTGTAAAATGGGAAAAGGCAGTTAAAAAAATGAAGATTGTTTTAACTGTCAATTTTTGAAAAAAAAATGTGTACACTAGACAAGTTAACTTTTACGGATGTCGCTTAAACTTTACAGGCTTACGGATAGATTCCCAATTTTTACGGTTTTTAGCTACGGTTGGTTCGCTTTGAAACTGTTTGTTCAAAAAAATCCTCCAAAAAATTAAAAAAAACTCACATTCGATTGAAAAGTAGCCAAATAAAGTGTTCCGTTCCCCCAGGCTACCTCCTAAACACACCTGGCAATTTCGCCTCATCTTTTCTTCAAAGCATTTATGCGGCTGCAGTGTTGCCAGATTGTGTCAAAATCGCCCAATAGGTAATTTCCCCCCAGCTGGAGGCAGAAGAAAGCTGTTTCGTTTCAATCCCTCTTCTTCAATCTCTCTGGAAACATCTGGCAACCTTAGCCACTCTCAGCTTCGTTTCTGTAAGCTCATTGGTCAACTCTAGGGCTTTTTTCGATGCGTGGGTAAGGAACGAGCAGGCGCGGAACGAGTTCTGAAACACGACGTGTGTTTATTTATTTTGTATCGTGTTGTACAAATAGAGTATAAAAAAGAGAAGAAAAGTTACTTTCAAATGGATAAGGAGTCATATACTGTTGAATTTCTGCGTTTAAAAAGCCTGATAAGAAAGGGGGAAAATATGTGCATTGCAAAATTTGTGTGAGAGGCTTAGTGATTTCTCATGGTGGTCGAAATGATGTAGATCGCCATGTGGCTGGAGGGGCCCATTTGAGGAATGTAGGATCGACCGAGAAATTTTTTTAAATGAATTTTTAAAAAAAGCCACTGCTGCTTCATTAAATTCAGCTGCATTTTCTTCACATGCTGAAGTTGCTGATTTTGAAAATACTTTTCAAATAAAAAAGGCATCTTTTTATCTTGTAAACTGTAAATAGTAATATACCTTACAAATAGTTTTTTTTTTTTTTTTTTTTTTATTTGAAGTATCATCTAACATCAGCATTTGTTTCATAAAAGTTTGCACAATACAGTATATTGATATGTGGTTTCAATATTGATGCATTATTGATTGGACTAGAGCTTTTAAAAAATTTTTACTCCCAACTTGACGTTTAGAGATTGAAAAAGTAAATGTCTTTTCAAGGAAGGGAAACTGTTTCAGGTTATTATTATACACTTCTAAAAGATTACTATTGGAAAAATTATATGAATATTCATTTTCATATTTAATTAGATTTTGTATATTTTCCATAAACTAAAATTCAAGTTAATGTTAAAATTCCAGTAATTAGCTTTATTTAAATATTGCAGTTACATAATAAATTTTATCATATTCTTATATTAGTATTACACATGCATAATCTAATGTTATAATACGTCAATTAATTTGTCTTGGTTTTATTAAATGCTTCGTGAAAAGTTTTACTGATGCCAGTTTTGAAAAGTTGGCAAGTCTGATACACATAGGGGAAAGTGGGGTAAAACCGGGATCTTAAGGTTTGTAAGTTTCCAGAAATCGCAGTTTTTAGCATAAAGGAACAAAATTTTGTAAAAGTAGGCACTACTTATCCATTATTGAAACCACAGTTTCAAAACCATAAGTATTTTTTTTTTTTAATTTTTGTTAATTTTTTTGCAAAAAAAGTCATCTCATTTTACCCGGTTTTTCCCCACTAGTGGGGTAAAACCATGTAGACATGTTATTGCACATGTTGACTTTTAAAAAAGTAAACTTTTTTAAAAGTTACCACAAAATTCTAGTTTTATTTAGTGACATATGTTAACTATTGTCATAACATACTAAAATAAGTATAAAAGACTAATTTTGATGAGTTGACAGTAAATTCAATTGTCTTTACCTTTAATGTTTTGCTGTAATATAAGGCCTATTGACACCAGTCGCAAGTAAAATAGTTATCTTCCTCTTCGGCCCCAGAGCAGCTTTCATGGGGCCCAACAACGACATTGGATGCATTGGATCCATCCCTCACCACCCTTGGAGTTGGAATAAAGCTCATTGCAGTAACAGGGGTAGAAGTAGTCCTATATATCCTATATTTCCTATATTTTCAAAAAAAGTATCAAAAGTGTCCTATATTTCCTATATTTTTGCCAATTGTCTTATATTTCCTATATTCCCATAGTTCGTTATAAAGATGTATGGAAATTGACTATTGAAAAGCCTTGAGGTCACTTTATTTGCACTTTCTTCCAAAACTTGACAAAAGATAATCGAAGACTGCTTAAAAACGAAATACATAAGTATTAAAAAAAATATTTTTTTCGGATGACTGCCAGCACCCATCTGTTTAAATTTTGTTATAAGTGTAGAGTAGTTTTGACAAAATTAAAAAATTGATTTAAAAGAAAGCTTTAGTGATCCATATTTTATGACAAGCTCTCCAAATTATTGATAAAGCATTTTGTCAATGAATCTTCACTAACAAAATGTGGTGAAGATTCAGCGTTATTAATACAAAAAAAGTCTATTTAACATATTTAAATGTATGTAATTATGCAGAAAGAAGGATTAATCTTAAAATTTTTTAGGAATGGGGATTTGATGTTACTTAGTAGTCAAGTAATTCATTTTGAAAAATGCTATGCAATAATAAATATTGATCAGCTTTCTAGTAGCAAATGCTTAGGATTTTTAGTAGTAAAACTCATTTTGGCACTTTTCACAAGATGTAGCATCAGTTGAAAGAGGTTTCCCTCGCAAACAGAAAGATACTAACATAAGAAATCATCTTAAAGCATTGACGCTATAATAAGAATTTTAAGGTTAATTAAGATGCTGCAATTGGGAAAGCAATGAGTATGCATTACCATGGAATAATTTTTGTTTTGTCACAATTTATCTTGGTGCTAAATACAAAACTCAAAAAGCAATGGAAAAATCTTATAGAGACACATAACAATCAGAGGCAAAAGAAAAGGTTGGTGTACCTTAAAAAAAAAAAAAAAAAACAACTAGTGAAACTTAAAGAAAAAATTGATTCTATGCAGATTGATTCATGTAGGCAGTCAAGGCATACAAAATGGCCTTAAACATTAATAAATAAATAAATAAATAAATAAATATATATATATATATATATATATATATGTAATATAAAATAGAAGCTTCGCTAACTCTTATTGATGCTGGTAATAAAAATATTAAAATCGCAAAAGATGTAATGCAGACAAAGGTTAGGCAAAAGCTATTCCAAAATATAAATAATCAGTGATTGTAAATAGTTATATTAAATGTAAATAGATGTCAGATTATTTAAATTTGTTTTAAAACATTTTTTGTGTATAAGTAAACTTTTTTTTCTTATCACATTATTATTTCAGGAACAGGAAACTCATTCTAAGTATAACTTTTATTTGGGTTTTTAATTTGTAAGCATTATGATTCATTGAAATCATTGATAATTGGTGCAAAAATAATTAGAATATTTAAACTATGTGTGCATTGTTTAATTTTTAACATCAAAATTATTTATAAAACATGTCCTATTTTTGTCCTATATTTTTCTTGGAAAATGTCCTATATATTACAAGTTGACCACTTTCTACCCCTGCAGTAAATGCAGGCAGTATTGTCTATCTCTTCCCTGGACTCATCCCTCATTTGCTCCTTTGGTTTTTCTTGGACACTTATTTTCTCTCTGTTCCTTTTTGGCATCTTTATAATGTTGCCTTTTCTTTGATTTGTTTATCTTTCTTTCAGGTTTTTTTCTTCCGTCCATCTTTGGTCTTCTTTTCATCATTTTTATTTTTCTTTTCTTCTAATGTTGCCTGAAGATGAAGCTCTTACGAGGAGCCCGTCAAAGTGACAGTTTTTCCTTTTCTCTTGTCCTCTTTTGGCTGCATCTTGCTCTCAGTGTATGGGAGTAGTACCCGGTTTTGCCCCTCGGTTAGCACCCAGTTTTGCACCGCACATACAACTTTCATAAAAATGCTGTCATATGACTATACAGAACACTACAAACAATTACTTAGAATGATAATGAAGGTAATTAAATGTTGTGCAAAGAGAGCTATATGCTTTACTATTGCAGAAACAGGATTGTAGTATAATCAGTCTAGTTTTGTTCAAAAATTTTAAGCAAAAACCACTCAAACAGAATTTTTTTCACAGGAACGAAAGAAGCGAGTCTAGTGCATTCTAATTCAATGGCCACTGCGTTTTCATCAAGGTGGAAGGTAATTCCTCTATTGTCCACGTGATTGCAGCACTTACAGGGTCTAGAAGGGGGTACTTGGTTTGCTTCCCACTTCCCGGTTTTACCCCACTTCCCCTAAATCAAGGAGAAAAAAGCAAAAAATATGCTTGAAAGTGAAAGCTTACATACAAATTGTAAAATGTATTCTATTATTGTATTTATAAGATTTATTTTTACTAAATGCTAAACCTAGTTTTTTTTTTTTTTTTTTTTTTTGAACAGGCAAAAAAGGGTGCAACTGTCAGATTTGAAATGAATTTGTAATCTTTAAAATATTTGAATGTATTGCCCCCACCCCAATCACCACGTCCATTTAAATCCTCACCAGGGTTTGTACAGTGGTGATTGGTGGTGCTTAAGTAAGTAAATAAGTAATAAATACTTCTTTTGATTTGAAAAGAACAAAAATCACAATGTTCCATTATTTTATCATAAAACAAGCTTGGGAATTGCTCCTGAATTTTCTTCTGGGGGAAAAAAATCCATGCATAGATTTTTTTGAAGAAAAGAGATGCAGGATGCAGGTCTGTAACAAAAGTTAACAGGATTGAATCCAGGGGCAGATACAGGATTTCATTTTAGGGGGGGGGGGTCATGTCCCTATGTGAAAGTGAAGTAAAATTTTTTTGAAGACACTGAAATTTTCAAAAACTATGAGGATGCCCCCCCCGCCCCCCTGCAGAAATTCAAAATTGCATACAAAAATTATTAAAATAACCATTTTTAAAGTTTTTTTAAAAAATAATTTTTCAGGTTTTAGAAAGTGTTGTCAACCTTAAGTTTTCGGAAGTGGCAACCATAGATTATTTAGTCTCATGTAAGGCAATTTTCTTAAACTTAGGTTACATTTAATCAAAATAATAAAAATTAAAGTAAATCACTTGGTTTGACCTCTGAGAATCACCTTGTAAAAGCCGTGAAGGGACAGTATGATATTTCCTGTTCTTACAGTGAACTTTGAATTTCTGCTGAAAAAAAGTTTTAATCCTGTTCAAATTTACATAGCAACTTTTAATAAAATGTGCATCTCAGATATGAATTGAAAAAATATATAGGGCTTGTTGATATTTGTAGTGGAACCCGAAAGTTATAGATCTGGGCCTGTGAAATGAAGGATTGTTTATCATAAAAGTTGTGATTAAACATTTACTAACTGACGTAACTAAAAAGTTATTGCGCATTAATTATAATAAAATAGATATTAAGATAATTGCTTCTTACGACATTCTCTGCTCTTTTTTATATTTTATGTATTGATATCTCAGTAAAGAAGGTTCATTTCATTCGTATATCTGATTACGACACATCTATCTTGTATGCAGAAATATACTATTAAAACTTCACTTAAAAATGTGCCAAAAATCTAATTAAATATTTTATGAATGTAATTTAGATATTGATCAATACTCACCGACTGATTCGTTTTGGTTGTAGAAAAATCGGAGGCTGGACAAGATTGTCGCAGTCTCGGATTCTGATACCGGAACTCGGGATATGTTTCCATTGGATTTGGTTTCATCAGTTTTTTTAACTTTGCAAAAAAAGTCAACAATGTTTTGTCACTCGAAAAGTTCATTGTTTTTGTTATAGGTAATCCTTTTCTAATAAAACGTGGTTTTTTTTCAGCACAGCTTCCGTCTAATACAAGGGGCTAATTTACGAAAACCCTCTTATGACGAGGTTTTGCGCTAACACGAAACTAAAATTTTACATTTCTTGCACAACACAAAATCCTAAACACTCATTTAAACTAATTAACTATTCACAGTACATTTACAAATAAACTCAGCACAAAAAAAAAATGAAAATGTCTAAAAATCACAACAGAAAGGAATGATAATTTACCCAGACTTTACATAAAAAGTAATTACACAATCAAATGTTTTATCAATTGAAGCGATGCCTTACAGCCTGGATGCCTGGAAATGCTCCTATCGTCCATTAAATTTGTTGCATAAAAAGCAATCGGGCGGCAGACACTTCTTTGTTACTTCAGTTTACTGGCTCCTGAAAACAGTGCTGTAGAAAGACTGTCTCAAACAAAGCTATGTATCAATAGCAAATGATATGTTGTGTCACAAAAAAAAGAGAATTCAAAAATTATTTCCTTTTTCTTATGGTTCCGTTCAGGTTTTCACTATTCATCATTTTCACTACTCAAATGCAATGAACCTTATAACGATTGCAAAGAAATTTCGCAGATTCGAGGGAGGTCGCGACCCACATGACCTCCCCCTCCTTGTATCCTTCCCCTAATGTAATGCCCAAAATATATTGAATGAAAAAAATTCTTTTTCATATGGTTTCGTTCAATTTTTAAAATTTTTTAAGCTAACATTCAAATATGTTCGTGGTTTTGGAGAGGGGGAATCATGACCCCTGTAACCTCCCACATGTATCCACCACTGATTGAATCCTATGCTCGAAATGGTGATGTTTGATTTTTATTTTTGGTCTAAAACTGTCCTAAAAATTCGTTTAAATTGTGCCCTAAATTTTTCTAAGTCTCCTCTCTGATCCATGGCCATACTTTTTTAATTTTATCTTTAAGGGTTGGCAACACTAGAGTGTGATCAGCTTTTTCACTTGCTACAAGTGATAAATGTGAGCACTGGATTGAGTCTTGTAATATTTTCATAATGTTCTATTGATTTTTACCAAGATTCACTCAGAAATATAATAAGTTAAGATATAAGATATAATAGAGTTATACGAGGGCCATCCGGAAAGTAGTGCCCATTTGTGAAATAAAGACACAGAAGTAAATATTAATAAATGTAAACATTTTTATTGAAAAGTGCATACCTTAAACTACTTCTCCACATAAACTCCAAGCAAATTTATGCATTTGTCATAACGTGTGACTAGTTTTGTATTCCAGCATCATATTCCTCTGCCGCCAGCCAATTGAAATATGTAGTCACGTCTTTTTTAAGTTCTTCATCGCTGTCAAATCTTTTTAACGCCAAAAACTCTAAGTTCTGTAAAGAGATGAAAATCTAAAGGGGCCAAGTCCGGGCTATACGGTCGATGGTCGAATATTTCCCAATTGAATTGCTGTAGAAGTTGTCGTGTTATCCCCACTGCATGAAGCCTGGCATTGTCATGGAGGAAAATTATGCTATCAGACAATAGACAAGGCCGAACGTTTCTTGTGTTGAGAAATTTTATCACAGACCTCACTTCACAACTGGCGGAGTTCTCAATTTTTTTAAACATTATGAACGGCCACAGAAACAACACAGGCAATGCTAGCATCACGGAACTTGCAACAGAGAAGGCAGACAAGCCACTGAAGTTGTCTGACCATGACCGGCGGCTACTCACGTCGTCAGCGCCTCATGCGGTGGAAACGAGTACTTCTTTCCGGATGGCCCTTGTAATAATTGCTTTGTTTTATGTTTTAATATTGTTGTGGATAAATTCCAGTAAAATATTACCGTCAACTTTATTTAATAGTATTTTAGTACCTTGTAAAATTAATTCATCAAACAGAAGAAAAAACACTAGTCGACAAAATTTTCCCCAACTTTGTTGGTCTATTTGAAAAAAATGCCAAAAAAAAAGAAAGAAAAAAAATGCTTAGAGATAGTGTATTTTCATGAATTATGAAATTTGAAATAGTGTTTACTTTTACTGAATACATTTTAATGTTTTAGTTGCTTCTTTTCTAACTATGCTTCTAACCTACTTACAATTTTTACATATTTCTTCCTGTTTTAGGTCAATGAATTATGTACGAAAGCAACTCATTCTGAAGTAAGTATTTCTATTTCTTATATTTGTAGATGATATGTATTTCTTGTTATATACTAATATCACTTTTATCTAATACCTTTAAATCCCATGATTTGTAACATTGTTAACTTTAAAACTAAGATTTTTTTTTAATACAAAACCTTCAGCTAATATTTTCAGGTTGAAAATATTATTTTGAGTTTTTGCTGTATGCACTGAATGCACAATGGTAAAACCAAGGGTCATTGTTTTAAGCTTTCCAATCGCTAAGCCGATCTTGAAATTAGGAAAAATGTCTACTTCAACAGAGTCATAGACATTTGGAATAGTTTACCAAAAAGCAGCTGTTACTTCCAGTGGGGTGGATAGTGTTAAGAGGGCTCTTGATCTTCATTGGGGAATGATAAATTAACTAGGAAAAGCCTAGCTGGGCGCAGAGCCTGTTGCTGGTTGTCACTTTTGTATTTGTATAAGTACAAAATATTGTAATTTTCTTTAATCTTACTGGTATTTTTTATGTATTTCATGGAAGGAGAAATTATACTCAACATTTAAGAGACATTGTCTGTAAGGGTCAGGCAGGTTGTGATTGTTGACATTTTTAATTTTCTTTATTTTTGCAAATGTTGTTCCTTATCATGAATGTAATGTTTGTGCAAAATATGAGCTTTGTCTGCCTTACTGTTTTTGGGAAAGTAAATTTTCTAATTTAGGGGGCGTGGCACATTTTTGCGTGTTTTTCAAATTTGCAGATTGTAAAGTTCTTGTTGCTTTAAGCGCCCCTATAATGACACGGATTTTTAAATTCTGTACTATTGTATGGTCCTCTTAGATACTATTACAAGCTGTCAAATCGGTGTCACTACGAGGGCGACAGCCACAAACTCCGTTTAAAAATGACCGAAAATGAATTTTTTTACTACATTCAATGCCAATTTTCTCAAAGCGCCTTCATGATGACGCCAACGTTTTTACATAAATTCCTAGCTACACTTGCATACATCAAAAATATGTAATAAAATTGGTGTCACTATAAGGGAGCCAGAAGATATTGGAACTTTTATGTCATAAATTTCACAAAAATGCAAATGTTTAAAACCTAATTACTACTCTCACCCTCATAGTAGAGATCTGAAACTAATTAAGATTGATAACCAACATGTTCGTCTAACATATGAACTAAAAAAAACGGTGTCTCTCCTATTACTTTCGAAAATATAATCATTCGAAATTAGTATGTTATGGAGTTATTTAAAAAAAGACTTTTCTAATTCGAATGGCTTTTTGCACGGTTTGTTTTAAACTTTAATATAAAATTACAGTAGTGATACCTAAAATAATATGTCTCTAATGCTTTTTATAAAAAAAAGCTTTATAAAAAGCATTAGAAACACAGTAAATCGATATAGGTACAGATGGACGTATTGTGTAATGTGCATTATAAGCTAAAATAGTTGTACTAATATTCATATTTTTCAACCATACTAATTTTTTTATCTTTTATTTATATTAAAAATGCAACTATTTACAACATAATGTCTTAAATAGTTATAAACATAATATATTATATAGCGAGCATTCATAATCTGAAACATAATTTGAGGATGACGTAGACTAAAACAAAGAAAACATAAAAAATCAAATCACCCAGTTCCAGAAAGACGGTCATCTCTTATTGATATCTGGTAATTTTGTAGCACTAAAGCTTGGGAAAACCAGGTATCCCGGAGAAGTTGTAGAAGTTGACCATTTATTCAGTAAATTACCGCCCATTAGCCAGGCTAAAGCAGAAATACATGAAATACACCGCCAACTCAGTCATTTCCAGCCGAGGACTGCAGTTTCGTGCTTATTAACACTCATCAGCCCGGCATAGGAAAGTGACTGAGCTGGAGATGGAAAAACTCTTATAGAAGCCAAGAGGACCAAACAAACTGGTAGCTAATGTAGAATTAGCACAGACCAGCCGAGTGACCGAAGCAATGGTTCGGTTCAACTCGAAAATTGATGGCAAGGCATGGTATATTCAGTAAATTACTGCCCATTAGCCAGGGCTAAAGCAGAAATGCATGAAATACTCCGCCAACTCGGTCATTTCCAGCCGAGGACTGCAGTTTCGTGCTTATTAGCACTCATCAGCCCGGCATAGGAAAAGCTGGTGTCCTCGGCTGGAAATGACTGAGTTGGCGGTGTATTTCAAGTTGACCATTTGCTTATCTGAATACAACAGCCCCCTCATAGCAGAGATCTAAAATTAATTAACCAACATGTTTGTCTAGCATTTGCACTAATAAAATTAGTGTCACTCCTACTACTTTTGGAAATATAATCATTCGAAGCTAGTATGTTGTGGTGTATTTTTTTCATTTATTATTATTTTTTTTTAATTTATTTTATTTGTTTATTTATCTATTTTGTTAATTTAATCTTATCACATCCAGATAGTGTTTTTGACCATATTTATTTTTAATTTATTGCAAAGAAGTAACGTTTAACATAAACAGCTTTGGGCAGTAAGAAAGTATTTATCTTGAATAGAAAATGCTCGTTTCTATATAGGTACAGGTGGATCTATTGTGCATAATATGTTTAGATTATCGTACCAATACTCGCCTTTTTCCTTTGAAATAAATTTATTTATTTCAATTCTTCTTTCCCTGCATTTGACCTTACTTGCAAATGGTCAACTTCTACTATTTCTTCGGGATACCATGTTTTCCCAAGCTTTAATGCTACAAAATTACCAGATATCAATAAAAGATGACCGTCTTTCTGAAACTGGGTGATTTGATTTTTTATGTTTTCTTTGTTTTAGTCTACGTCATCCTCAAATTATGTTTCAGATTCTGAATGCTCGCTATATAATACATTATGTTTATAACTATTTAAGACATTATGTTATAAATAGTTGCATTTTTAATATAAATAACAGATAAAAAATTAGTATGGTTGAAAAATATGAATATTAGTACGACTATTTTAGCCTATGATGCACATTACACAATACGTTCATCTGTACCTATATCAATTTACTGTGTTCTAATGCTTTTTATAAAGCTTTTTTTTATAAAAAGCATTAGAAACATTATTTTAGGTGTCACTACTGTAATTTTATATTAAAGTTTAAAACAAACCGTGCAAAAAGCCATTCGAATGAGAAAAGTCTTTTTTTAAAAAACTCCATAACATACTAAATTCGAATGATTATATTTTCGAAAGTAATAGGAGTGACACCGTTTTTTTTAGTTCATATGTTAGACGAACATGTTAGTTATCAAACTTAATTAGTTTCAGATCTCTGCTATGAGGGCGAGAGTAGTAGTTAGGTTTTAAACATTTGCATTTTTGTGAAATTTATCACATAAAAGTTCCAATATCTTCTGGCGCACTTATAGTGACACCAATTTTATCACATATTTTTGATGTATGCAAGTGTAGCTAGTAATTTATGTAAAAACGTTGGTGTCATCATGAAGGCGCTTTGAGAAAATTGGCATTGAATGTAGCAAAAAAATTCATTTTCGGTCATTTTTAAACGGAGTTTGTGGCCGTCGCCCTTGTAGTGACACCGATTTGACAGCTGTAATAGTATCTAAGAAGACCATATAATAGTATAGAACTTAAAAATCCAAGTCATTGTAGGGGCGCTTAAAGCAACAAGAACTTTAAAATCTGCAAATTTGAAAAACACGCAAAAATGTGCCACGCCCCCTAAATTTAAAAATGTAATTTCCCAAAAACGGTAAGGCAGACAAAGCTAATATTTTGCAAACATTACATTCCTGATAAGGAACAAAGTATGTGAAAATAAGAAAAATTAAAAATGTCAACAATCACAAATGCCGTGAACTGCCTGATTCTTACAGACAATGGCTCTTAAAAACTAATGCTTCATTTTGTAAAATTTTGAGGTCCTTAAAATTATTATAGATCTTTAAAGATTCCTTAGAAAGTCCTTATTTTTATTTTCACCAATGGAGTACAAACCCTGAATAAAGTGAAATTTTACATAATAGCAAAAGGAATTCGTTTCAAGAAAATTATTCTTAAAAGCTTTAAAGCTAAATTTTACAATCGTCATGATACAATTTGTTTTGACTTGACTGTCTTTGAATGGCTAAGTTGAAGTTGAAACTTCATGCATTTTGTTGCCAGGGGCGTGTCGAGCCTGTCACTTTTTTTGGGAGGAAGGGAGGTGTGTAAAATTTTCAAACTGCCGACTCTTTCTTTATCTATTTTTCTAATGGTGAGGATGTATCTTTTTTTGTTTGTTTCTTTGTACCCTATGGCGAGAAGGTCCAATAGCATCTACAGACCTGAAATTTGGCGGAAAATTCAAACGTACCCTGGACATCTGCATCTCAGAGCCCGAAGTCAAAATTTTGAATTAGCTTTTTTTAATTAAGATAAAATTTCACTTATTTCGCCTAATTAGGGGGCACCCCCTTCCCCACATTTCTCTCAATCAATTAGAACAGGAGATATAAGTGATTTTAACTGAGCCAATTTTCAATGCTAAACTGAGATTGATTTCAGACTGACTTTTCTGGTAGTGATGTCATCTTCGTCGTTTTGAATTATTTATGTTGTTTAAAATGTCCAAATGTCCCCTAAGTATGCATAAATGTGCCACATGAACAGAGCCGGATTCAGACTTAATGGGACCTTAAGCTGTTTTAGGTATGGGGCCCCTTTGTAGTCCGGACAACCTTTCCTGTCTGTGGTAAAAGACACCTAGTTTTAAGTGTTTTTATTATTTGCATTATTATTATTTTGTCCCACTATGTTTTGTCTCCCCCCCCCCCCCCATGATCGAGAAAGCCTTGCTCTCTTTTTTCTTATTTTGCATTTTTTGAATGTGTTTAGCCTGCTGTCTTTTTGTCCTTAAACGGTAAAGGCTCCCCAATTTTAGAGGGTCTGGGGTTTTCTCCTTTGGATGAAATTTTGAAAAATTAAAAATAAAATTCTGCATTTTGAAGCCTTATTTAAGGGGGATTGGAAACAAAAATATTCTGGAAAAAATCGGCAAACAAAACTTTTTAAAAAGTTATGTTTGCAAATTGAGGTAATATACAGTAGAATTTTTTCTGGGATCGACACACCAATGAAGTAGTTGAGAGGGAGAACGAGGGAGGAGAAAGGATAAAACATACTTGCTCACAATACAACAAATACGACGATCAATTAAATATAAAATGATCAATAGTAAAATGATCAATAGTAAAAATTAAAAGATATACTGGCCATTTAAACAATTCATAATTTATATGCCTAGTAAGAAATAAAATTGAAGTATACTTTGATGAACACACATTGAAGCTCCCACTGAATTTAACATATTTCGGCATTTCCTCCCTACCAACTCTAATTTGTTAGAAATTTTAAAATTCAAGGTTTATAGCCACGCTTTTCCAAATTTTCAAACACTTAAAAATGAAGTTGATTTTTTCAAGAATTTTCATTTTTTAGGGATGAGTCATGGAATTGTTTGAGAGTTAAGCGCCCCCAGCAAAATGGGAGGCCCTAAGCTACAGCTTGTTCAGCTTATACGCAAATCCGGTCCTGCACATGGGCTTTTTTTTGTTAATTTTTACTTTTGTTTAAAAATTTTATCACATCTCCTAATATTTGAGCATGCACATATAAAAAGTTTAAGTGTAAGATAATGCTTAGTAAAAAAAATAAGAAAATAAAATGAAAACGGTTAGATTTTTGTAAATGAAAATGAAAAAAAAAAAAAAAAAAAACGTCTGCACGTGCCCTCCTCTCATTCCTATGTGTATATTTTTCAATTGAGACTTAAAATAACTGAATCAAAAGTTGATGCATTCAGTTTTTGAAATAATTAAAAAAAAAAAATCAATATTTATGACATCTTGATAGGAGCTTTGAAGTAATTAGAGAAAGGACTAACAAAAAGCTGCATTAACTTGCAAAATTTGAATTTTATCATGTTTCTTAAATTTCAACATGAGATCCTTGTGTATTTTTATTCTTCTTAGTACATTTACACTGCATTTTCTGGCTTGTTTGATATCAAACAAATTTGTTTATAATTATAGGTAATTAAACAAATCAGATTTAATACTTATTTTGCAAATATTAGGTTTAATTGCAGAATTAAAACTTCAATGGTTTCTTCACAACCATTTTAACTATCCTTCCTTTATCTGAAAATTTCAATTTGGCTAAAAATGGTCCCGATCCCAATCATTTTGATTAATTAAGGTTCTACTATATTTAAGAATAGTTATTTGCATGATCAGTGTTTCAAGTTGCACATGCTTCATGTAAAATAATTTACCTCTGAAATTCTTGGTTTACTTTCGAAGGCTTAATTTGTTGACTACAAACTTTAATTTCTTGATTAAGTTTCAAAGTTTTTAATTAGTTTGGTACTTTTTTAGTGTAACATAATTATTATTATTATTTTTTTTTTTTTTTTGAATCTCATCAAGCAAAAAATTGACTTCTTGAAGGCATGGAACTCAGTATTTATTTTCACCACTTGTATATTTTTACTCTTTTCAAAATTGCTTTTATACATCAAAATTTAAGGGGCCTTGTCACTTTTGATTTAAATTCCTTGTGTATTTTTATTTTCATGGATGGATCAAATTTGTTTTACAGATTTTAGAATTTTGCCCTGATATTCGATGGCACTTTATTGGGCATCTTCAAAGCAATAAAGTCAACAAATTATTAGGTACGTAATGCTAAATACAATTTATGGATTATTAAGTGTTTTGTAAATATTATGTGCTAATTCATAAGAATAATAAAATGCAATTAAGCGTTAGTAACAGAACAGCTGAGTAGGAAATAATTTTTTACATAAATTATGACTGAGTCGCCATGTAATTTATGTGCAATTTTCTATAATTTTTTTATCCTCTTTTAATTGTAATAGGATGAAAAAGTAAATCCAGGAAAAGAAAATCCAGGTTTTCTAAACTTCTTGTTATTTTGCTATGCTGTTGTAAATCTTCTTTTCTAAAATTATTGTGGCTAAGTACTGAAATATGATGTCTATGAATTCATTAAAGGCTAGATGCTTTACAAGTATGAAATGAGTTGCTGCGTTATGCAATAAACTTATTTTGTGGAAGCGTTATTTGATTGATTATTTGTAACTTAAAGGGCAGTTTGTGCACTGCTTATAAGATTTGTTCATTTTCTAAATATACTAGAATATATTTATTTATGTCATTATTACTATTTTGCCAAAACTCACAATTGATCAAGTCGGTTTAATAAATTAGTCCTGAAGCAAATTCATTGGGTCCTCATGTGAATGTCATATGTCAATATAATTCATTACACATTATATGATCTGCATGCTTTTGTTTTGACTACATATTAAATAAATAGTTTGTTACAAATCAGGAGGTCAAAAAGGTCATGCAAATACCCTGAAAGTTCGTGGAAATCTATTTTTCTCCCTAAAATTTTGATGTAAGCTTGGAACTCATGCATTTCCCCCTGGATGCGAAACAGAATGAAAGTTTTTAATTAGTGGGTCATCTGCAATTGATGTCCTTCTTTAAAGGAGAGAAGGAGTTCATGAAATTATAACAAGGGGATGGAAGGGGTAACAAGAACTGCAACACCACACATTTTGGTTAAAATTGAGATGTTAAAAATGGGCAGATTAAACATGTACTGCTATGTATTCTTTATAATTTCATTTATTTTCCCTTTTGGTTTATTTTTATGGCCAAAAATGCTACTTCTTTAGATGGTTTTGTTTTGAACTTTCATTAAATGTATTCCTAGTTAAGAAATTGAAGTTTAAGTTGAACCTGTTTATGAATATTTTGTTTTCCTGAAGTAAAAGTAAGATTTAAAGCAAAATGTATCAAGTTCTACTCTATTTTTTAAAAAATACTACTGTTTTCAGTTGCTCTTTCATATTGATAATTATTATTGTATGTTAATCATGATTTTTGTTGTGAATATTAGTCGTCAAATTTATAAAGTAAAGTTTCTATTATAATGTATTGAAAAATCATTTCTCTTCAACGTTTAAAATTATTGTTTTTGCAAATGGTCAAAAAGTAAACTAAAATTATTTACCTTGTTTTAAAATGTTTTCCATGTTGCAGCTTCTGTTCCTGTGTAAATTCAAAAACGTTGCAGCTTTTTAAAATATAAAATAACACCAAAAATGGGCAGCATGAATGAATAAGTAACTAAAGCTTGATTGAATATCCTCAGCCATTATTTTTAGGATCTTACTAACAAGGACATTTTAGCATGAGAAAAAGCTTTTCAACACAAGAATCTTTTTCATTGAAAAAATATTTCAATGTAAGATAAGGTAGGAAATATATAACTTATTTTATAATTTCTCTTTTTATCCCCAGAGCTAAATGTTACAACTAGTCCAACATCTGCTTTAGAATTTACATTACCAGTATTGCTTGGTGCATTTAATCCAGGAAGCCACTGTTAAAATTGAATTTTAGCCAATACATCTTGTATCTTCCATAAACTAATAGTAAAGTATAATTTTTATTTATGTTTATTTGTTTCTTTTTTAAATTTAACTATGGAGAAATATTCTGCTGCACGTGGTTGTATAGTTCAATACAAAACAGCAGATTGCAATTTTGCATGATTTAGTTTAAGATATTTATTGTTCTGTTAAACTCATTTTGAGCTATTTGAACTATAATTGAAATTAATGTAAATTTTTTATTTAAAACTTTTAATTATTAATAATATTATAAATTTATTCATGCAAGGGTACTTTTGTACTTAAAATCAAACATAAAGATTAGCACTTGGGATTCTTGACTGAGGGTGAAGCTTCTTTTCTTGCTGTTAGAGGGATAGGAGATGAAATTAATCTCCTAAGTTTAAACTTTAGTGTGTTACATAGTTTGGCGAAATAATTTTCAATTGTGTGGTGAAATGTTGGTTTTTGTCTTTCATTATAATGAAAAACATGTCAAGTGATGGATTTGATAGTCATTCAATTCTCTGAAAACTCAACGTTTAGAGGTAGTTTCAGAAGTAACAAGTGAAAATTATTGAAGAATTGACTGAATTTAAGATGAACCTGGTTATGACACATTATTTGATGGATATTCCTTTGAAAATATGCTTAAAACATATTTTGCTTTGAAATGTATTGCACATAAAGTTTAACGTAAGTACATTTCAAAGTTATGATGAAACAGTGAGCGCCAGGTAATTGAATCAGTGATTAGTTAAGTCAGCCGCTTTAATAAATCAAATTCTCAAAAATAGAGCAAAACCTAGCATTAACATTAAAAAGCTGTCGTATGTGTGGATCAGACAGGCTACTTAAATGAATCAAACACATGTATTAATTAAACATTCCCGCAGGCATATGATGCATCTTTAAAGTATTTTTCTTTTCTTTACTATCTTTTTGTAAAATTAGATTCTCCCCCCCACAGAAAGTGCAAGGAGGGAAAGGCAGAGTGCTGTACGCTTGTAATGAGTTTTCTCAGGAAAATCAAACCAAAACAGTGAGACTGAGAGAGAAGTTGTATGGCACATATTGGGCTTCTGTGCCCTACGCTTTATTACTGGTAGCATTAACATTGGTGCAACAAAATCTGAATTCTGAGGAATATAGAATGTATTATGGCATTGAGTAAAAGATTATCAAGATTTCATCTTGTTTGACTAATATTGACTTATTTTTAATTGTATGTAAGATTCCACATACACTATATGACCAAAAGTATTGGGACACTTTCAAAAATTCACATTTTTACGGATTTCTCGAGAAATAAAAGAAAAATTGCTCTAATTTTTTTTGCGTAAAAGGTTCACTCCAGCTGCCATTTTCCAATACAAATAGAGTCTACTACTCATTTAGGGGACCAAGAATAAATTGAGGAAACAAAAAAAAGTTTTTGATCATTTTTCATTGTAAATAGCTGGGAATAAGCTATACATTTCAGAAATACGTTAAACACCTATCTAGAATATATTTTTATATTTTCGTAAAAGTATCTCGTACACCCCCAGAGATATAAGTATTTCTTTCAAAAATGCAAATTTTTCTTCAAGGTTTTTGGCTCATATCACGCTGAGTTTTCTGTCAAACTTTACTAAACTGTCAGATTATTTGACAGCATATTAGAGAAACATAATAATTAATTGAAAATTTAATGAAATATGAACATTTAAAGCTATTAATTTTTCACTGTGCATGCCCGAAAGATAGCAATTTATAACCTTCATAATCAAAAGCCCAGATATATCCTACATGTCATAAAAAAATTTCATCTTGTTATCTTTAAAATCTAAAAAGTAATCAGCAATCTTCTTGGATAGGCTACAAATGGTAAGGGGTTGTTTGCAAACTGGCAACACTCTCCTGCTATCGTTGCAGAGTGATTTATGATAAGAAAGGAATATTTGCGAACAATCCTTGGCGATTTGTCGTCTAGCCAAGAATTACTAAAATTTGGCTCATTAGATCCCTGATAACTTTTTAAATTTAAAAGATATTGAGGTGGAATTTTTTTATTGGTTGTAGGATATGTCTGAGCTTTGGATTATAAATGTTATAAATTGCTATCTTTTGCGCATGCACAGTGAGAAATTACTTGCTTTAAACATTCATATTTAATTAAATTTTTAATATTTTAACTTCAAATTTTATTATCTTTCTCTAATATGCTGTCAAATATTCTGAAAATTTAGTAATGTTTGATGGAAAACTCTGCTTTATATGAGCCGAAAACCTTAAAAAAAACTGCATTTTTGAAAGAAATGCTTATATCTCCGTGGGTATAAGATATACTTTTACGAAAATATAAAAATAAATTTTTGATACATTTTTAACGGATTTTCTGAAATTTATAGCTTACTCTCAGCTGTTTACAATGAAAAATGATCAAAAACCTGTTTTTGTTTCCACAATTTGTTGTTGAGTCCCCTAAATGAATAGCAGACTTAATTGTTATTTGAAAATGACAGCTAAAGTATATTTTTTATGTGAAAAAAATTACAGAGCAATTGGTCTTTTATTTCTCAAGAAATCTGTAAAAATGTGAATTTTTGAAAGTCCCAATACTTTTGGTCATATAGTGTATATAACCACATATAAAAACTAATTTTTGGTTTACTAAATTAACACTTTATTGAATCAAAACTGTAAATAACAAACTTAATTGGTATAAACAGCTATCACTTTAGTAGGAATTCTTATTCATCAGAATAAAACATTTATGTATTTACTTTTTCTTGATTAAGATAATGATGTTTTTTGAATGGTGATTATTTTCTTGAACAACTTGGCTTGCATTGTTTTTGTTTTAAAATAAAGATTTTTTCCCCCTGTAGGTGTACCAAACTTACATTGTGTACATTCCGTTCATTCTTCTAAATTAGCTAATCTTCTTGATCGTGCATGGGGAGCTTTGCACAAGGAGGAACCATTGAAAATAATGATTGAAGTAAATGTCAGCCGCGAACCGAGTAAGTCACCTGTGTTAATATAATGAAGTACTTTTTCTGGTACCATCTCTAAACAGGTACAAAAACTGTAAAAGTATGAAAATAAAATAAAATCATTATTCATGGATGCACACCTTTTTATTAAAGGAGGCGGTGATCTGTGCTGTTTTGAGTGTTAAGACTAGATTAGATTTTTTTGTGGCCTAGAGCAGTATAGAGGTCTTTTTCTTTTGTACTGTTAAGTGAAAACTTGATGCATGGAGACAAACCTTTCAAAATGACCATATTGAATAAAAAGCTTTTGAAATTCAAATTATTTGAGAACTGTAACGTAATTACGTTCCTAAACCATGCTCAGATGAACATGACACTGACTCCTCTGTTCTCTATTCAGTATTGAGTTGACGTAAAACATAAAAGATAGTCTCTTCTGCATTTTTCAGGGGTAAACAAGGTTTGTATGGGTCATGGAAATCCTGAAAAATCATGGAAAAAAGTAACAAATATCAGACCCGGAAAAGTCATGGAAAACAAATATTTCCATTAAAGGTCATGGAAATTTATTTAAAGTCATGGAAAAATGTTTTGGGCAATAAGAAAATTACAATAACTAAAAGAGCGCTGGAAATATTGAGTGATTTAGTAATATTGGCATATGAATTGAACGATCTCGATAACAAATCCGATTTTCTTAATCCAATTTCATCCACTTCTGTACAGCCGCTCGCCTTTTTTTGTAATGTGATTTTACTGCTGGAGCATCATTAATTTTAAATTCACCATTATTTTCAGCACTTCTTACATTTTATATTCTGTAGTAGTAGACATGCACGTTTTTGATTTTGCCATTCCTCCTGAAAAAGTGTAATTCAATTCATTTCAACTACTTGTAAAAAATTCATTGTTAAATTTAATATTTTGAAGGCTTAGAAAATGAAGACTTTGGTCAGGCAATAGAACAGAAATAGTGGAATTCTAATACTCGAAAACAGAGGTGCCCAACATACAGCTCGCAAAACTGATCCTTGTGGCCACCTGAAATATATCTGGTTTAGAAAAATGAATTTACTAAAAGTGTGGCTTTACTTTAATAAACGAATATGCTATCAAGTAACATGGGTGATTAGATGCATTATTGACACCAAAGGGCATCTTTTTATGAAGTGAATTTCTTATTGGAAACTTAGTAATGACTCATACAATTTTTTGTCCCATTCATTACTATTCTGCCCTATTTATTAAATATTTAGTAGACATTTAAACATCAGTGTATTGCATTCATTATATTTTCACTTTACTTGAATTTACATGATAAAGACGAATAAGAATAATATTTATTAGTTTCTGCAGTGTGCACTGATATTTTTTCAGTCACAAGTAAGTGTTCCCATGAGCTAGTGGCGTTCACATAAAAGTTTTTCTAAAGCTCATTTTCGAAAAATGGCAAGTTTGACATTAAAATAGTACTACATTTTTCGTATAACATTGTCATGAAAATTTTTATGAATTCATGAAAAAGTTTTGGAAAAGTCATGGAAATTTTTTATCCAAATTGAGTAAGAACACTAGGTAAATGTTGAATAACCAGAAAACTAGAAGCAATCCAGGTTTCTTTCACTTTTGCTGGCTTCCACGATGTCAAAAACATTAATATTTCTGTTTGTCAAAAACCTTAAAATGATCTGTTTTCTTTGGCTAAAGCTCTTTCCGTCCTATGTTACACTGCAGTAAATGCAAGGTAGTAAGTCTAGGAGTCATTATAACTGAAAAATGTCCATAGTTTGTCAAAAATGTTGCAACAATTGTGCCAAGATGTTCAAGAAGATAAAAATTCATAGACTACTTTGCCACTGAATGCTGCTCAGGGTGTTCCGTATGGAGACTAGTATCAGTACAGCCCAAGAAGTCAAATGTATTTTTTTTTGCAATTTTCCAACTTTTTTTCTGTTTTTTTTTCATTGTGCTTCTCTAGTTTAAAATTAGTGGTTTAGAACTAAGACCTGTGTTCTGTTTCATAATTTAGTTTTTCTTAATATTTATACTATTAAAAAGTATACATATTGAATATTAAAATTCATAACTTTTTCTCTATAGATAAAGATGGATGTACAGAAGAAGAGGTTTTAGAAATATTCCCACACATATTAGCAAACAACAAGAACTTGAGTATTATAGGTCTTATGTTAATTGGATATGCACACCATGATTTGACTGTTGGACCAAATCCTGATATGGAACGAATGGTTAGCTTAAGAAATGATGTTTGTGAAGTGGTTAGCATGAGAAATGATGCACACAAAGTTAATTTAATTCCCAAGGATATTGGATTAAGCATGGGGATGTCTCATGATTTTGAACATGCGGTAAGGAAAGTATGTTTTATTCAAGTTGAATGGTATTAATTAAAATACTTTTAAATACCTTTTATACCAAAAATACAACTGGAAAAAATCTGTCCCTTCAGTTTTGTGTGAAACGTTTTACACATGCCTTCATATTCAGTATTGACAACCACAAAGTCTTTTATGAGTCATTCTCCTGAAAACGTAACTTTTGAATGTAAACATTTTTCAATTTCGAAACCTTTTGTTTACTTTTTTTTTCATTCTTATATGAAAGTGTTACCTACTCGAAGTAACCATAAACAATAGCCCAGTTATGTTCTAATTATTTTACTCATAAATAAAAAACATTAAAAAATGCCTTGTTCACGGAAATAAAAAAAAAGAAAATAAAAACTTTTAATATTTAAAAATCATGGCCAATTTAATATCAAAGAAGTAATTTTGCAAATGGTGCAAACAATCAGCTATTTTAATGATTAGTGGGAATATAATATTAAGCTCTCTTTATTAAAGTACAGCTTAGTTAGAAGTTTCAAATGTATGTTAAAAAATAGTATTTAGTAAATTTGAAGATATACTGGCAATTTATAATTTCGGTAGAATGCCTAATATGATGTGTTACCCCTCCATCAGTTATTTTCACCTCAGAAATAATGACATTGATAAGGTGAGACATGGAGGTGAGATTCACTGAGGTGAGGATCGTTTCATTAATATAGGCCTAATAGATACATTTTTCATGGATTTATTTTTTTCTTCTTTGCTACAATCTGCACATGTTAAGCATACGAAAACATGTTCACTTATTTTTTTACATTAATTTACATCCCTGAAATTCAAGTTCACGGAGGTGAGAAGTCAGAATAATCACACTAAGTTTTTAAAGCAAAATCTATCTTCTTGTTTTTCGACAAAAATCTCACTACTTCAACTATGGTTCAAAATAAACAAGGGGGCTCCCTTGTATCATGGAAAATAAAATTTGATTTAAAATAAAATTTGAATGACTGCCACCTGTTAATGAGGAATGGCATTTTGTGTTTAGGTAATGGAGGTGAGAATTTATTGTGTGACATGACTACTTGTCCTTCTAAAACGAACTAAAACACAATTTTAAAAAGTTAAATACACTTAAAAAATTAGTATTTGAGACACTTGTGAAAGGAATAATAAATAAATAAGTATATACTTTTAATTAAACAAGTTATTGAGCAGCATAAACAGCCACACAAGGTGTGTGACATGCCACGGAGGTCAGAATTCACATGTTGTGAACCAAAAATGTACTAAAATAAAAATTATTACTAAAAAATTGTTGGAAAATTTAAATAGATATATTTTTGGTGAAATTAAAAATCATTGTTTAATGAATTGTTCCTTAAAGTTTTTTCTTTAAACGGCGTGCGACCGTAAAGTTACACTTTTTGTAGAATGACCCTTATACACACCCAAGGGGAAAATTATTCTGGATCATGTCTTTCTAGAGAAGCTGTAGGTTCAGACCAGTGGTGTTCCCGTAGGGTATATTGCATATACGCCGTATACTCTCAAACATTTTATAGACATATAGCGTATAAGCTTCATAAATTTTCATATTATGACATACTACGTATCTGATCACATACTCATATTGTGCGTAGTGGATTACTGGGAGTATACCCTCAGAAAAATTGATGGGAACATCATTGGTTCCGGCTTTATGTTTATGGCCCATAATGCACAGCAACACAGAAGTGTTGAGGTTAGAGATATGTTGTTCATGAACGAACGTGTCAAAAACAACGAATCCTTAAAATGAATGGATCCATTCATTCACGTAAAAAATGAACGACTGTTCTTTTGAATGGTGAGTAGTTTGGAACATAATGATGGTGCTCTTGTGATAAAATCTCTTTTTATTTTTTTTTTTTGTTCTTTTAATTACATTCATCTTCAAATTTTCAGTTCTCAATCAATCTCAAATTTCCTTCTTCTCAGTGTGGTACAATCTATTCATTTTGAACCTTTTTACTTTCTGCTTTATTCATCAGTTTTCTTTGATCGTTGCTGTTCATTCGCGATCTTCCAATGTATCTGTTTGTAATGTTTAGTGTGACCTGTTTTGGGCTACTTACAAAATGTTTGGACATTCCACTTCCTGTCCCACGCTCCTGCTAAAATCCTCCTCACTCTCTCTGTCGCCCAAATTATTTTAAAAATACATTTTATCACTTTTTTCTTCTATAACATCCCTATCAACAACCATCTATATTGATTTGGCTTTATTTTTAACTTGGTTGGTGACTTCCAAATCACTTATTTAACATTCAATGTTCAGAGATTTTTAAAAAGGAATATTACTATCTAATCCCCCCCCCCATTTTTTTCTTTTTTTTTTCTGTTCTCATTGGTACTGTAGAATAATTTTGAAGCTCCCTAAGATTTAGGCGAGTCTTTTTTTAAAACTAAGTTATCCGATACACCGGCTGAGCTACCGATATATTTGTCGTTACTTTTTTTTTGTTATACATGGCCTATTAGTAATGCTAGATGTATTGCTGTAGCTGGAAAAAATATTTCAAGGAACGCACCTTTTTCTTTTGGGTAGATGTCATGGTTGACAAATGTTTGTTTTGGGGTCAATAAAGGTCAGTTTTGACAACTTACACCAGTTTCGATTTAAAAAGCAGATGTTTAATTAAAAAAGCCTTTGTTTTGAAAGCAGCTTATAGTAAATTGCCTGTAAATACATTAATTCTTTTTAAATGAATGTCATCTTGTCTTTTTTGAAATTCTATTTTGAATTGCTTTAAAGAACATTAGTTCTTTAATTATTTCAATATTTGCTTTATAATACATCAAGAAATGCTTTCACCTTGTTTACTTGCTGACTCGCGACACGTTCTGAAACCTGTGAGGCTCCTTTTAGGGTATGTTGCTCCCACCCACTGATGAAGAAGCAGCTTAATTGTGCTTTAATGAGCATTTTACATCTGACCCCATATAAAATATTTTTTATTAATTTTTCATAGACGTATTTTCTTATTTTTAGATAGTTTTTGTTATTTTTCCTTTGAAGAATATTACTGATCTAAGGAACATTTCGAATGTACGTGAGTATGTTGTACAGAGAAATCACCTGCAACTTTTATAAATGAACGAAATCGTTCAAATGAACGAGTTAAATGAAGGGATCAGTAGAATGAATGGATCATTAAAAGGAATAAGACATTGCCCACCTCTAGTTGAGGTATCAGGCACGGTTCAGAGGGAAAATATTCTCCGTATGCACAGGTCTGCTTACTCTCCTGACCTAAATCCAGTTGAGTACACCTTGGATGCTCTTGGCAGATGTGTTTCACAAAGAACCATCCTTCCTCAAATGGTGCAATAGCTCAAAATCACTTTGAGAGAGAAGTGAGATATATCTCCCGAAGACTCCTCTGAGGTTTAATGGAGAGCATGAAGAACAAATGCAAAATGTGCATTAGTGTCCAAGGTCAGCACACATCTTACTAAGGTACTTGTGTCTGCACCGTTGTAATCTGAAGATCAATTTTTTGTGGCTGTTTGGAAATCATCCAAGTAACATCTGGTTTTATTTTTTAAGTTTTAATTCTTTAAAATGGCGATATCTACCATTTTAGCATATCCACCCTATCAGACACCTACTCAGTTCCATTTCTTCAATCGTTGTCTGTTCTTAATTATTCAGAAAATGTAACTTCCTTAGCAGTTGTTTAGCAGAAAAGTAAAAGTATGTAAAAAGCATGATTTGAATTAAAAAAAAGTAATAAAATTTTAGAACAAGTGCTCTAAGGTGTATACCTCAAATGCTTCTCGAAAATTTTCATATATATATTACATTCTTGAGGTGTGGAGTCTGAAATAGTCGTTAAAAGTTTTACATTTTATGTTTTGCTCTACAAAATGAAACATGGGTGGAGACACTATAGATGTTTACCCACACATCATTTTGCTTGGGTACATGTATAAACGTAAGCTTGTTACAATGTTTCATAAAATAATTAATTTAAATGGTATTTAGCACACATCCTGATCACTTGAAGAAAACATTGTTTGATATTCTTTTAAAGTCCTCTGTTTCACGAGCATAATGGTAAAAATTGTTTTTCAATTTTCAAAACCATTTTACTTTTCTTCCCCTAGAACAGAATTGTGAAATGTGTACTTGGTTGTGCGCATTTATGTTGATCTCTTTGGCATATTATTTGAAAATGCTCTTTTCTTAAGCAATTTATGAACATCTGTAATCAATTAAATATTAAAATTTCTTTCTCTAAAACTTATGTTATATGTTCCAGTGAAAGTCATCATATATTATTAATGTTAACAATTTTTAACTTTGTATGTTCTTAGATAACACTTGGGAGCACATATGTTCGAGTTGGAACTCTTATATTTGGAGACCGAAAAAAAGAGTAAATGAGATTGTGAAGATAAAAAAGTTGCATCTATTGTTAAAAAAAAAATTATGACAAATTGAAAAATAAATACGTTTAGCATCATAATTGCAATGCTATTTGTTTCTCTCTTTCAATCATCATTTTGCATTCAAAACCAAACACAGCCAGTCATAACTAGTTTTAAGTAAATGAGTAAAATTTTTATGAAAGATTTCCATTTGACTAAGGGCAATCCGGAAAAATTCTATTACATATTTTTAAATAATGGGCTTTTAAAATTACCATTATACTCTGACCATCAGGAGTTGGCACATGGCTATGCCAAGATGAGGCTATGCACAAGGCTACGCCATCAATGGAATGGTACTAAAAATACTGTAAAAAGGTTTTGAGTGCTGCCTTTTAGTCTCCCAAAAGTAGGTTGTAGTCGCCACATTTTTAGAAAATGCAATGAATAAAGTAGTTGTAGAAGGAAATATTGCTATGTTAGTTTGCACAAAACTGCAAATGTAGTTAACTACAGAAAAAATAGTTTTTCCGATCGTTGTCTTGGACCGATCTAGCAGGGCCTAGAGCCTGTTGCTAGGTGTCGCTTAATTTTTTGTATAAGATGAATAAAGCAATTTTTGGGGCATTTATTTTTCTGTACAGGTATCCTGTATTAGGTCATAATAAACCCCAAAGCAGGATTTTTTTCCTATACTTTTTTTTTCTTTTACTTAGTGTAAAAGTTTATTGTAAAGCATTATAGCAAAGATATTTTCTGTTTGATTGTTAAAACACAAAGCATGCAAAAAAAAAAAAAAAAAAAAAAAAAAAAAAAAAAAAAGAAAAAAGAAAATATAGATGCACATGCTCAGAAATAAAAGTAGGAAAAAAGACATTTGACTGCGGAAAATACAAGCACTAAGTTAGAATCTACTTTCAACTTAAAACAGATTTCAAGAACATAAATCTTCATTTTGGCACCAAAAAGATACTTTCTGCATAGGGGTCATTCCATGTCAAGTGATCCAAAATTTGGGAAATTTTTTCCCTCACCCTTTTGTATTTCTTTGAAATTTGGCTCATCGATTGTACCCTTCGAGGTAATCAAAAGTCCAAATTTTTAGATTTTTATCTCTATTATTTTTTTATTTATGACACTTTGATTTTTCGAAAAACCCTCTTTTTTTCATGGATGTTTGAACATAAAATGGACGATAACTCAGCACCAAATATAGATAGAAAGATTTGGTAAAAAGCATTTTAAAGTACATTAGTTGCTGTTTAATTGGATATGCAACATGACTAATTTCAGAAAATTTTTAATTTTTAAAAAATGAAATTTAAAATTTAAATTTAAATTTCTCAGAAAAGGTATAATGAATTTTTTTTAAAAAAATCTCAAAAATTTGTGTGTATTTTATCTTTATTTGTGCAAAGTTTCAAGTTGGGATCTCAATGGGATCATATTTTTATGAATTTTTAAATAAAATTTGACTTATGAAATAATGACATTTTTCAGATTCTAACTAGTTAAATATGGGGTTTTCTTACTGGGGATGGTCTAGTAAGTAGTAATTGATCATGATTATGCTTAAAATGAGCTGACATGAATTTGTAGATTGGTACGCCCCCCCCCCCCCCTCCCACCACTTTTATTTATTTTTTTCAAAACCTTTTGAAAATTAAAATTAAATAAATAAATAAATAAAACAAAATAAATAGTAAACTTATTAAAAGTTGGTAAATAATCTTCTTTCAAGCAAGAAAAAGCCTCCCCCCCCAGCACCACCACTTTTATTTTTTTTTTCAAAACTATTTTCAAAACGCAAAAAATAAATAAATTAATAAAATAAAACAAAATGAATAGAAAGCATATAAAAAGCTGGTAAATGTTCTTCTTTAAAGCAAGACGAAGTACATCCCCCCCACCCACACATACGATTAACACTATAATAGTATCACGCCTCACCTGATGCTTTTTTTTCGGACCAAGTGTTTCTTTTTCAATCCGAACTTCACAAAATTTACTTGATTAATTCACTATCTGATAAGGAAAGTTATGATTCATTTCATCCCCTACCCCTGCGCCAACTTTCAATTTTGGAGGGAGGAAAGAAATAGTTTACCCCAAGATCATAGCAAAATAGGAGTGTTTCCCCCCATTTTGTTTCATTCTTTTCACACTAAACTAAAAATCAATCTAAGTATCAGATCATATGTATCTCCGCATAAAACTGTCTTTCTACAACATTTGGAGTGTGGCGGTCTTCTTTTCTTTAATGTTAGTTTTCTTTTTAGTTTCAGTTGTAAAGGAGAACAATGCAGCGAGATCTATTTATGCATATATTAAAAGCAGTTATAGATCAAACAAATTTTGCAAGTTTGAAAATAACCTTCCATGTTGTTAAGCTTCATTCCAGATTGCTCTTCCCCCTCCCCCTATCGTCCAACTTTTCAAAAGAAAAAAAAAAGCTGCAAATGAGTGGTTCTATTTGTCTGTTAAAGTTTTTCTGACTTTTAGTTTTTATGACCCCCCCCCCCCCATTTATAAGCCTTAGTCACTGCTGATGTTTAGCAGCGTGCATCCCAGTTTATTATGATTATAACTCTTACGTGCCACTTTTTTTTTGTAATACAGTTTTGAAAAAAAAAGATAAAAAGTGGTTGTGTGGCAGGGGGGGGGGGGGGGTACCAATCTACAAATTCTTGTAAGCTCATTTCAAGCATAGTCATGATCAATTACTACTTACTAGACCATCCTTAGTAAGAGAACCCTATATTTAACTAGTTAGAATCTGAAAAATGTCATAATTTCATAAGTCAAATTTTATTTAAAAATTCATAAAAATATGATCCCATTGAGATCCCAACTTGAAACTTTGCACAAATGAAGATAAAATACACACAAATTTTTGAGAATTTTTAAAAAAAAATTCATTATACCTTTTCTGAGAAATTAAAATTTAAAATTTAAATTTCATTTTTTAAAAATTAAAAATTTTCTGAAATTAGTCATGTTGCATATCCAATTAAACAGCAACTAATGTACTTTAAAATGCTTTTTACCAAATCTTTCTATCTATATTTGGTGCTGAGTTATCGTCCATTTTATGTTCAAACATCCATGAAAAAAAGAGGGTTTTTCGAAAAATCAAAGTGTCATAAATAAAAAAATAATCGAGATAAAAATTTAAAAATTTGGACTTTTGATTACCTCAAAAGGTGCAATTGATGAGCCAAATTTCAAAGAAATACAAAAAGGTGAGGGGAAAAACTTTGGATCACTTGACATGGAGACCCATAGATGAAATCCATGTACCTTTTTTTGAATTAAGAAAGTTAGGTATACAATTTTTTGGGCCTGAAGTTCTATCATAGCTTTGATGTATGATTTTTCAATTACAAAACCTCTCTTAATCTAACATTAAACTTTTGATTATTCTTTAGAAAAATACTTCGTTTCATTTTGTCGACGCATTTTTCATTCCTATTTTGTTTTTCTGTTATCATTTGTAGTAATGTGGGATAAGATCATGTATTATGCTTTAATTTTTGAACTTAGTTCTTAACAATTCATAAATATTAAATGGTGTAAATCATGAGCCAATGCATCTAAAAAATCATAATTTCTTCTTTTAAAAGATTCTGTAGCCTCCTCATTACATACAACATATCGTCGCCTCAGAGCAACAGCAAGACATCTTTAAAAAAAAAAAAAATGAGTTTTTGGTCCTGTTAATATTACTTAATGTGCCTTTATTTAGTGGAATGTTTGAAATTTGTTTTGATCTTCAAATCTTTTCTGTACAAAGAAGTTCCAAAATTCATCTTAGTTTAAGGCAACACTAGGATAAATCAGAAATCCTTCTGTTTCACTAATATGCGAGCACCAAAATATTAAATGTGCTACTGTTACTCTAACGTATTGTCACACACTAACTTTAGTTTATTTTTTTTTCTTCATAATTCAATAGTTCTTCTGCAACAGGGTGGTGATAATCTAAAATTAATAAATGTTGTGTTTGACTATCTATGTCATCGCTACTACTGGTGAACAACAGAAAACTGAGCCAATGAACCAGGTATCGATAGATTTGTAATTTTCTTGGCTGCGTGTTTAGCTATGTGGCGTAGCTGTGCAACTTTAATTAACGGAGATATTAATTAAACATGATTAAAAACCTGACATTCTCTCCTATCGGTTCTTCGTTCGGAAGAATTTTCCCATTTTCCGTAACACTTTTCCCCAATAATATTCCCCATCAATCTGCAAGGAGCTA
The DNA here is from genome assembly GCF_026930045.1 of Uloborus diversus. Classification (NCBI taxonomy): domain Eukaryota; kingdom Metazoa; phylum Arthropoda; class Arachnida; order Araneae; family Uloboridae; genus Uloborus; species Uloborus diversus. The sequence continues at coordinate 32,774,929 of NC_072733.1, read as the reverse complement.
AGCGTTCGTAATATCTCGCTTTTTTTCTTCTTAAAGCGGATGTTATTGAATAGTTCAGAATCAAATGATTCTAGAGCTGAGCCGCAAAAAAAAAATTAACACACTGTTTATTAATTAATGTACCGACGCAGGCAATGTTATTTTTTATGCGATATTTTTTTCATCTTTTCCTTTGAAGGAATAATTTACGCATTGAAAACGTCATTTGAATTTTTTTTTGCTAATCGAAGCCAAAGGTGCTATACTTTAGAACTTCGGAAGGACAGAGTTGTACACCAACCCCTAGACCATTGATCTAAGCACCAACCAACCGGAGACGGATTGTGTCAGCCGCCTAATTGTATCACAAAAATCGAACGTAAAACCACTCATTGCCCCTCATTCCAGTTATGACCACCCCTGCACCATTTACGGGGTTGCCAACATCCAATTTCGTTTTTTTCGAGCCAATACCTTTCAGGAAAACTAATTCTCGTAATTGTATCACAAAAGTTGAACGGAAAACCACTTGCCCCCCCCCCTAACACACTTATAATGCCTCCCCTGCCGCCTACTCCATTTTCGGAGTTGGCAACTTTCAAATTTGTTTTCCTCGTGTCAATACCTTTCAGAAAAACTACCATAATTATATCACAAAAATTGAATAGAAAACCACTTGCCCCCCAGCACAGTTATAACTGCCCCCCTGCACCATTTTCGGGGTTGACATACCCCGAAAGTTGGTTTAAGCATCCAAATTTGTTTTCCTCATGTTAATACCTTTCAGAAAAACTAACTCCCATAATTGTATCACAAAAATCGCACAGGAAACCATTTGCTCCCAGAATATTGGTGCAAATACAAGCTCGGATTGCAAATGACTGATTTCGGCTCCTTCATCCTAAAGTCAATCTGACTCCAATTCCAGAGGAAAAATGACCGACTCTTCCCCTGAATCCGATTCTAGAAATTTTATGGCCTCCGACTATGATTCCCCAAGCGCTATCAGAGTTGTGGACATTAAGAGGAAAAAAAACTCCATATCCGCAGTTCTGTTTTTTTATTATGAAATAATGATTGCTGATCTGATTTGTTGATATTTTCATTCCAAAGCTTTACTTTATTCTTTTTATTTTTGGATACGGGAAGTAAAGGAAAATTCGGAGTCCTTTATGTTTCAATAGAAAGAGCTGAGCAGAAGATAATTATTATTTTAATTTATTTATTATTATTATTATTAGTAGTATTTTATGATGAAAATTATCGATTAAAGTGGACATTTTATTATTTTTTATTTATTTTCTAAAGTATATTTATTCCTTCGTCATGGTTACAAATCATATGCGTTCATTCAAGGCTCAACTCCAGCAGATTTTACATTAAAAAACGGGTTTTCTTGTCCAAAAAATGAATTTTTTTCTTCAGGAAAAACACTTTTACAGATGAACTTCATAGCAAAACTTCATCTAAATACAGAATTTCCAAATAACTAATTTCCACCGTTGAAGATTGATGAAGAGTAAAAATACCATAATCTCTCTTATACACTAAATATAATTCTTATGACAGGTGTACGTTTAAAAATTGGCATAATGATCATGACATCTTTATTACCGCAGTCTAATTACCATTTCTTTTTTAATGGATATGCCTTGTATTACCTAATCTATAAAACTATTAGTCATAATATGATGGGTGCTAAGTTCTTTTCCATTCCATTCATTTGTAGAATCAAGAAATACATTGACTTGGGGTCTTATTACAAATCATGATTGCGGAAAACATAATTTGAATTCCAGACGTTAAAATTCAAATGAACGCCTGAATAGATAATGCTGAATGTTTTTCGTTTTTTTTTTTTTTTTTTTGATGAGCTTGTTATTGTTTTTTTTTTCTTTTTGAAAACTGCTTTTTATGGAAAAATATAAATTAGCTGCATTGTTTAAAAGGTGCTACTACTTTAATTTTTCGTTCATTCATTTTTTTACGCATCTATTTCATCAAACTAGCGAGGAATTTTTTTTTTAGAAATCAGCATAAAATTTTTAAAATGTATGCCTCTTATAACTTGCAGTATTAGATAAGTTAGGGAACATTGATTAGATACTAGAAAGTCAATTATTTCTACGGGAAAGTAGGCTCATTTAGTTCTGTTAGGAACTTCTTGTTCAAAATTGATATTCAAAAACGAAATGGTTATATTCGATTTTGTGAAGAAGGGGGTTCGGGGGCTCAACCGGAAACTTTTAAAAATTGTCGCTCCGAAACCGCTGTTTCAGTTGATTTGCGGTGAAGTTAAGGGAAAGAGAGATTTCGAATCCGACCCTCGGGAAATTTTTTCTAATTTGTATCGTCTTAAAGAGGTATTCTAGACAGCATTTGCTAATGTTAGGAGAGGGGGGATTTTTCCCGAATCTTTTCGACGTTGTAACTGTAAAAACAGTTTAGACGAGTTTTGGTGATGTTAATGGCAGAAAAGAGATTCCGGGGCGAACTCACTTAAATTATTTGAAAATGGAATCTTAAAAACCCGATTGCTGGTCATCTTTTGTATGTTAAAGGGACCTTCAATGGGTGGTATCAAGAGGTTTGTGCGCCTACTTACCTTTCCGCCACATCACCCTACCTTTTAATGATCAAGCGATAAGCGATACGCCTTAGGTTTTCATGAGCGGTTGCCAATAATATTTTCGGGGTTGAAACCCTAAAAACGAACTTTTAGACGATCTTTGGTAACATTAAGGGGAGGTTGGGTTCGATTAACTCTAAAACTTTTCCAAATTAAAATCCTAACAACCAAAATTTAACTGTAGGCGATCTTTAATGATGGGGTGTGGCGTTTCTTGTTGGTTTGTGTAGGGGCACCCCCCGGGAAGTTTTTCAAAATTGGAGTCTTGGATACGTAATTGTAGGCCATCTTTGATGGCGATAGGTGATAGGGGAAGGCGCGAAGGATGGGGTTCGGCAACTCTTCCAAAGTCAAAGTTTCAAAAGCCTGCTTATATTCTGCATTTGGTGGCGTAAAATGAAGGGATAAGGATCGCGATTCTCCCTCCCTCCCTCTTTCTCGGAGTTCATATCTTTTATATTAAAATAAATTATTGATAAAAATGCTGTGAAAAACCCTCCCCAATTTTTCTTTTCCAAAATCATTTTAATGCTTTGGGTTTTTAATAATGACATTTTTTTTTTCTAGCCTGATATTTTTATTAGTTTGAAATACAAGTCTTTGTGGCTCCAGGCAAGAAACGCTTTACATTTTGCACTAATATGGTCCTTTTCAGTGACACCTTACCAAGAAACCACACGATCAAGGAAATTCGAAAAAAATCCAAATGGGTATCATTTGGAAGAGCATCGTTAAATATGTTTATGGCATAAAAATGCTCTCGCGGCTCCGTCATGGAAATATGAGGTGGTAAAGTCTGCCGAAATTTTAAGTAAAGTAGCCAATTTCAGCGAATTTCGTTCGTAAATGGGATGTTCGGCACGAATTCAACATCTGCATCGAACAAGACATCTCATTTCATTGCCATTTTTGGTCTTTACCAATGTGCGTGAAACACGTTTTAAGTAAATTCTTCACTCGGGGTAACTACCGGGGGGGGGGGGGGGAATCGTGGCACAGGCTGCTCCATTACAATTTTTAGGAAGTTGTTTTTACACTGTTAAAATGCAGTAAACTTTTCTATTTAATATTACTGTAAAATGGAGTGTTTACAGTTCAGAAAAAAATAACAGTAACTTGTACCGAAGAAAGTAAACTATTGTAGCATAACTTGTACCGAAGAAAGTAAACTATTGTAGCACCGATTGATGCACCACGTGACTTACAATGTACGTATTTCCTCACACTTTATGCGTTCAACTGGTATAATGGTCAGCAAAGCCGCCTGCCTATGCGAAGGTCCCGAGATCAAACCTGCTGTTCGCATGTTGCGTTTTTTAACTCTCGTTTATTGTATCGTAAAATTTCAGCGGCATGGGCCCATTCCTAAAGAGAGGCCGAGGCTTGTGAATTTGCTTTGTGTCATTTACATTTTGCTGTTACAGCAAGCTTGACCGAGCCCATTGGGTGAATGCCCGGCCCGGTTGCTCAGCGGCTGTATCCACCTCCACCACTGATAAAGCCTGGTCATTATTCAATAAAACGAGTTTCTTTAAGTCCTACTAACACTGAACACAACCAAAAAATACCCTTCTGATGAAAAACTAAATGGAGTGTGACCGCACCATGGGTAAGGTCCATTAAACAGAAACCAATAACTGCAAAAATGTAAATTTTGAAAATTTGTTGTGTGGTGTTATAAGCAAGCATATTTTGCATTATATTCAATAGTGTAATGATGTCAGTTAGCCAAGTCTGATTTTGGTGGGCCTAATTTTAATTAGAATAATGAATTGTCAACTGGAAAATAAAACAGTTCAATGTGATGAACAAACAAGTGTTTTATTGCAATACATTTGAAGTCAGTTACCTTACATACACAATTTAAATAAGTGAAAATAAAAAAAATGATCATTGAAATGAATTCAATAAATTAATTTCTGTGATGATAATGTCACATAGCTTAATTCAAACAGTTTTAGTGATCACATATCTTCCTTTCTATCTAACCTGAGTATTGTTGTGATGTGCAGTTTTCAAAGTTTGAGTCAACAAGTCCCGCTCTGCTGACATCTATGCTATCAAGATAATTATATATATGCTGCTTATATTCGTTTCCAATGGTTTTGTTCCGTGATAATATCCACAGATTTTCTACGTAAAAAGAAAAGATGTAGTTAAATATATACCTTAGTGAAGTAAATATATTAGTCAAAAATCCTCATATATATATATATATATATATATATATATATATATATATATATATATATATATATATATATAATATACTAATAGCCAAAAACACTGATCGAGTAACGCTCTGAAGTCACCAACAATGAAACTCGCTAATACACACGGAATGCAACAGGGAATGTCGCACATAAAGTCCAAAACATATTCACCGCCAGAAGGTGCACGTCCGACAAATCCAGTTGATATATGGTTCAGCGTATGGAAAAAAGGTAGCATTTTACGCTAGCCTGAAAAGTAGTGAAAATGTGACTTACGTTATTCAGACTTTGAGGTTCGGATATGTATTTATTGGAACACTTCCAATTTGACGGACAGTCTATTTGATAAAAAGGCAATCTGCACCTGTGATACCATGACTGGTTATTTTCTGGTGTTTTTAAATAAGCGGTGAGCATCTTGCACTCGTAGCCGCATTTTTTTTTTTTTGGAAAAATAGTGAAATTTCTTCCTTCACCTATTTGTAGGTAAAAGGTTTGTCTCAATCTTCTTAAAAGTCACAGTTTGATAAAAATAATCCGCTCTCATGCGTACCGTGGTATCTCCTCTCCCTTATAGAAACGAATACAGTGGATTATCTCTATCTGAACAGTCCCTCAGTGTGAACACCCCGATATTTTGAACACATTTTGATGGTCCCGGCGGAACTCCATAGACTTAACATATCCTGACCACTCTGTACTCTGAACACCCTGTAATAAGAACACCCCAGCCCCAGCATCATAACGCTATTTTTAGCCTCATTCAATTATTATCTCTCTATATACTGAACATGTTCACAATCGGTACTCTGAAATTCCTATGAATCAAACCGGAAAGCTGAAATACATTCACAATTTCATCACAATGATTGAAGGGCAAGAAGGGGGAAATGAAGAGAGCAAGAAGAAAAATTACTGGATATTGCTGCATCACATAAATTCATTCAGCTGAGCAATGTAAAAAAGCCTGAAGTTTCTGCGACTAAACTATATTTCAAAAATCCAATCATTGTATCAAGTAGTATCGAACTTGTCGTACTTAAGTCGTACTTAAAAGGCGAAAGTAATCGCCTTTTAAGTACGATTACTTTCAAGCAATATGCGGCTAAGAATCACCCGGAAACTCTTTCAAGAAAACAATTTTGATGGTAAAAGGTACTTTGCATGAAGGTATTTTGCATCATACACAATGCAAAAACAGATTAAAATTACTCTTTTTTTTTCTGGTATTGCACCGGTAGCTGTATTGTAATATTTTATTGTTGAATCTTATGTAAAACTTTTTAAAATAAAAACGAAAAAAGAAATGCAAGAGTTTAGGCCCTTCTGTGATGTATTAGACATTACACAAGTCCCCTATACAAAATTCAGCTCCTCTATCTCAGTAACTGGTATAGTTTACTGAACATAGTAAGAAAAAACAAAGGAAGTACATAAGTACTGAACATAGTCGATTAACGCAATTACATTTCTGGTCTTCTCTGTATAATAAACGCCCGCATAATCTGAACAATTTTGCTTGGTCCTATGACTGTTCAGATTAAAGAAAGTTCACTGTACTGATACAAAACTGGAAGAAAAAAAAAATTGAGTTTTCTCATTTCATGCCTCAGAGATTTTTAAAATGTGTGTTTGAGCTCAATACTTCAAATTTTCAGTAGGGAGGCATCTGAAACCTCTTCTGAACTTTACCAAAAGCTCCCCGCCCCCCAGTATAGAGTGGTATACTGTATCTATGAAAATACAGCGAACAAAAGCACTGCATCACTATTGGAAAAGTGTGAAAATAATACCTTGTGCTTGAATGTTTTATGCAATGATGGTATTGTTTCAATAAAATATAGTTGTAGGTTTAATCACATTCACATTTAGTTAGGATTAATAAGTCATTTACTCTTAATTATATCGAAAAGTGAAAAAAGGTGCAAAGTGCAATATTTAAGAAATCGTAGAAAAAAAGCATACATAGGTGGCAATAAGCAATAGCTGGACAAATTTTATTGGTGATGTGAATTCCACATAACTGAAATCATATTACATTTACTTCTACCAATATACATCCATGAGGAGCATTTCAGTATTTAGTAGATCCTCCACGAGCTGCGAGAAGAGCTTTGAAGCTATCAACTTCTGAATGTACTCCTGCTCTTTCAATGAATCAGACCATTGCTTTCTTGCAGGTCAGCAGGAACAAAAATACCTCAAATATGCAAAGCTCTTATCAAAACCACAAGTATACACTTTGATGAAAGCAAACAATAATTCTGTATGGATATGAACGAAGTATGTAGTTTGTTTCCTAATATTGGCAATCATGTTTATTTTGAAAACAAGTATGATAAGTTTTGAATCGATATGGCACCTTCTGTTCGGAAATTTCTGATAAACACATGAGTGTGCTCAGACTTTTGACAAGGAGTGTATATTTTTCTGATTTCTGTTATTGAAACTTTCAAAGTATAATAATATGGAAAAAATAGTAACATAATAGATCTATGAACTTCTTAAAATCAAGATACTGACCTGTATGTCCTAAAATCTGACTGTACTTTGGTGATTCAAAGCATCCCCATACGACCGCATAGTCGTCATAGTTTGTGTCAATGACTCGGTATCGGAGGAATAATGATACTATAAACAAATTTGAACAGTAAAAAAAAAAGCATAATTGATAACTGCTGATTTATGCAGAGGATATAAAAATTATAATCTTTAGATTTTCGATTAGTGATTGAATTTTTGGTGTTTTTATGCCAAGCACAGAGACAATTAAATAAATATAATAAACAAATAAACTATGTGTGCATGCTATTATTATTTAATATATTGCCTTAAAAAGACTTCAAAATGCTACTTAAATTTTAGTTATGCAAAGCGTTTAGTGGGAGCTTCCCGTGAAGATTGAACAACAGCCTAAATAATATTTCTTAATGTTATAGGTACGATCACTAGCAGCTGATACCGGCACTAGGACATGTGTTTTAGGTGCAACCAAAAATTAGAAGATGATATCCGAGTGGACACTTATAAAGAAAAAAAAAATAACAGAAACAGATAGGTGCCTACAGATCAGCTAAAATTTGCTGAAAAGTAAGCACTGCAACTTTAAACACCGTTTTTTAATTTTAAAAGTTTTGTACAATTTTATAACTTCAATTCTCGATACTTCGTTATACTTCGATATAAATGTCAACTACTAGTGCTTGTGTCAACTACTAGTGTGATTTAACATTAAATCTCTCTCTCTCTCTCTCTCTTTTTTTACATAAGTTTGACAATTTTAGTATACTTTAGGAGAAAGAAGACTGTTATTGAGTAAAAAACAAATATATTTAGCAAATGTTCACAGTGCTTTCTGTTATATACACCCAAACCTGTTTTTGTGCGATGGATAGGGACCGCATAAAAAATCACATTAAAAAAATTGTTCGAAACTTCACGAGTAGCTATAAAAAAGTTTTCGCAACACAGTTATTATTTTTTTTTTTTTTTGCAGTGAATAGGAACCGCATAAAATAAAAGGTCTAACGTAGAAGGTAACCCAAAAACTTACGAAATAACTAGGAATTGCTTCCTTAAACGAAATCAAAATAAACCAAGTGATGATAATTTTGCCGAATAGTCAGACAAAATTTCCCGGATAAGGAAATTTTTGGAAGGTCACCGTGACTTCCCATCGGGTTGCCCCTGTCGTCACTTGAAGATTCTCACTCGCACTTGTTTTCCAAATAATTTCGTCAATTGAATTCTAATATGATTGAAATTTTCATATACCGCAAAAAAAAAAAAAAAAAAAAAAAAAAAAAAAAAAACAGATTTGAGTGAATTGACAATACTTACAGGGCCCCATGACAAGTTCCATTTTTGCTGGTTCCTTAGCATCGGGCGTATGGAGATATCCTCGCATCAAAGTCACTCTCCTGTTCCTAAAATTATTTGAAACGAAATTGAAGATGAATCAAAAAAGAAATCTTTCTTCCTTCTCTACGTGAATCGATAACTTCAAAAAGGGCATAAGTACAAATAATGCAACTTTTTAGGAATCAATAAAAAGTGATTATTTTATTCAGAAATAAACTAAATTCTACGGAAATTTTCATGACTAATCTATAGCCACAAGTAGGATCATTACTTCACCTTAAATTACGTTTCATTTTGTCATTAAAATTGATTAATTCTTCTTTAATTTGGACTTTTGCCCTTTCTGCAATAAATATCCTGAAAGACTAGTTTAGAGTGATAAAAATGTAGATCAAGTGAAACAGATTTGTTTCAAACTGATTTATGATAATAAAAAATAATTTAACAAAGTGAAAAAAAATAATAAGTGAAGTCCGTATTCATAAATTCATCATCTTAAGAAAATACATCCGTGTATTTTCCAGGGCTGTGGAGTCGGAGTCGAAGAGTCGGAGTCAGACTGATTTTGGGATAAAGGAGTCGGAGTCGTTAGAAAACATGCCGACTCTGACTCCGGGCTTCTTTTTTACTTGCATTTTCGCTGACTCTCCTTGCATTTTTTTTAAAAACTGACTACCAATTGGATCGATTACATGTATAAAAAGCTACTAATGAGAAAATAACTGCAATTATGGCAATCAGCTATCTTGAGTGCTTACCGAACTTTCTGTAGCCGTCTCCTACTTTGCTTGCTTTTCAACTTAACAGATAGCAACTGTCAGCAAACGGTTTTGTTGTCTAACATTTTCAAGTAATCACTTTCAAATAAAAGTAGAAATATAGTGTTTTGTTCAATCTCAGTTATAAAATAGTTAAAGGAAAGTAACAATTTAGTAAGTCGAGGCCCGTAGCTCGGGTGGAAACTTTTGAGAGTGTTCGGCAAATTCAAATAAGTTCTGACGTGAAAGCACGAATCTAAAAGATCCGATGAAATAACCAAGTGTTTTCTTTCTTTTTTTTTTTTTTTTTATCAAGACCATTTCTATATGCTTAATTCTCCCCAAAAAGTATGGAACAAAATAAGTGCAAGTGATTTCTTGGTTACAATACTCAATAATTACAGTTAATCTTAAAATCTTCATATTAAGGTTAATTCTAAAGCAGACTATAATATTTAAATTAAAAATTTAGCAAAGAAGAAATATAGGTATAGTAAAAGCTATTCGTACAAATTTGTATACCGCCGCATTTTGTGTAAAATTTGCTCCTGACGTATATGTGACTTCTTTCGTTGAAATTTTATTAGTGAAATATAATTTAAAATATGTTCGGGAAAATTTTCAGAATTAAAGTATTTATATTTTTTACAAACTCTGAAATTAACTTTGGGTGTCACCTACCAGATGGGTGTCACCTGGGGCAAACCACCCCCTCTCAAGAACTTAGACTTAGAAAAAAAAAAGCTTTTTTTTTCTTTCAAGTTGCAACTTTCAAAAATTAAAAGCACACGATTTTATCAATATGTATTTGTTAAACATTAAAAGGAGGCAAATTACAAATAATCCTTTTAAATTATTGAAAAAAAAAATGGTATTTTTAAGTCATCTCACTTTTAAACTCGTAACAATTGGTAAATTTGATTTTTAAATTGAATTTCTAACGTTGTTGCATCTTGGGTTTACAATAAAATACAAGATGCAAAATTTTAATGAAAAGGAATTAATATTTCAATCTCTGTTTGTGGTTTTTCCCTCTTCCTGAAGGGGGAGAGGGAATTGAAAAAATACAAAAAAAAAAAAAAAAAAAAAAAAAAACTGGAGTTGGAGTCGGGCGTTTCAAAATCCAGGAGTCGGGGTCGGAGTCGACCATTTTCCTTCCGACTCCACAGCCCTGTATTTTCCTCTTTCTCTCGTCTTATTTTTGTGAAAAATTAAAGTCTGGTATAAAAAAATAAAAAAAATAAAAAATACAAAAACTAACAAACTGAGATAAAAAGCAAAAGTTTTACATGTGTATAAAACTATATTCATATTCATCAAATACATCCTCCATGAAAATCTTTTTTTTTCTATCCTTCTCTTGTCTAGTTTTGTGTACCAAGTTCGATGTACATATTAGTATGAATATGTTCAAAATTGCACCGAATAATCATTTTGATATTTGTTATTTCTTCCAACAATATGAAAATTTCCCCTTTATACTCAATTTTGGCAAATGTAATTCAGACGACAAGCGTTACTTTGCAATATTCTCTTGAAAACCGTCTGTAAAATAGCAAGTCTGAAACCGATCCTTTGATTTTTTATCGAATATTTAAACATTATGAGTGTTGATAATTGAAAACATTTATCGCCCAGTAGAATCTTTTTCCTAAATCTCAATTTAGGAGATAAGTCCTCTGAAAAAATGAAGAGTACCTGTTTTAGCAGTTACAAATTTCATTGTTTTCAACAGATTTGACGGTGAATCTAGATGTTATTTCAGTATTTCACGTATAAGAGATTGGGTTTCACATGGTTATAATTTGTCATATCTGTTTAACATTCGGTTTACTGTCCCGAAATCCCGATCGCAATTAACAAACGAATGTACTCTCAGAGGAAAGTCATCAGCAGTCTTGTTAAATTTCCTCAGTGTTATTTCTAGAAAAATTCTCCTGCAGCGTTGTTCTTATTTTGACCTGCGTATATCTCACTGAAAGCATACAGTTTTTTCGCAGTTCCTAGAGTGATGTTAATAAAACCCCTGACCTATTAGCGAATGTCATACCAATTCCATGAATTTGAATCCCCCCTAACCCCCCGAACTGACGAACCTACTATTACCGAAAAATCTAGTTCTTCTATAATCTTGCCATTGCGTCTTACTATTTCATCCTTCGCGTTTAGTGCAGAAAGGGCATAAGTCAGGGACTGCCCTTTCTGCACTAAACGAAAAATGTGATCCCTAAATAAAGTGCTTTGTTGTACAAGGATTGACTTCCCCGCTACACTAGTCGATGTCTCTACATACAAATATGGGAAAACCACAGCTAACTCAATTTTGAAAAAAAAATGTGATTTATGCTCTTTCTGCAATAATCGATTCACCCCCGTAAGACATTAAAAAGAAATTTAATTCAGGTATAGATCGAGATTAGTGGTAACCACTCGCCACTTGACGACTAAGCAATAACAGAAAAGTGTCATTCGCCACCTGGTCGCTGTATTTAAATTTCATTAGAGCAGAATGTTAATCGAGTATATTAAGCAAATGAGATAATTAAGATATGAGGAATGATAATAAAATATTCTCTGCGTGCACTCATGTGCCTGTGTTAGTCCCTGTTATAATTCATTAGTGGGGTTATTATTAATTTATGTATCGTGGATATTATTTCTCAAAAGTGTTTTTTGTGAGAATGCCATGACTCCCTCAATACTGTATAGAACTTCATAAGTAAGACATCATTAAAGATTTTATTCACCACTTCGGCGAAAAATAGGGAGACAATTCACGTTTTGCTTGTTTTGTCAAAGGAAAAAAAAAACCTGATTCATTCAGTCTATTGTTTTTTTATTACTCATTGCTTCAATGCATAGCAGCCCAAAATGGAGATTCATTGGTTCAGTTGGTTAGAGCGTCGTACTAATAATGCAAATGTCTTGAAGTTCGAATCCCCACTGGTAGAAAAATATCATTTTGATGACTTGTTCTACTTATCAGAATTCTGATGCAAATTTTCTTGAAATATAATCTAAATTCATTGCATGATTATGAGCTGCAGTACTGTGATTTTTAAAATCAGGAAACAAGAAATTAACTTTGACATGCTGAATCGCAGTGTAGCTTTTTAAAAATACTTTAGCAAAATGGAGACATCGATTTTAATTTATTTTGCTGCTTTATTATGCATTGCTTTAGTGTATAGCATGCCGAAGTTAAATCCCAGTAGCTGAGTTGGGCAGAGCGACCTATTAATAACACGAAGGTCATTTGATTTATCTTCCTATGGGTCAGGAAACGAAGTTTTTGACTGTGTAATTTTCCTCAGCTGAATTCTGAGCCAAATTTCCATGAATTTCCATAATCTTTTAATTGGGGTAGGATTGTAAACCCGAATTGTGTTGTTGCATTGAAATCAGAAAAAAAAAACAACAACTTTGTTTAAAGATGGTAAATTGCACTATTATATATATTATTTCTCAAGGGTGTTTTTGCGTGTTGCGCAATAATTTAGTTAATACTTCATTAAACTTCAAAGGTAAGACATTTTAAAGATTTTTTCACAGCTATCAGCGAAAAATAAACAAGTAAGTTACATTTTTGGTCTTATTCAAAGAACTATTTAAAAAACCCTGTTTCCGAATTCTTTCTGTTGAGCGCGAATGCCTCACAAAGGTCAGTTAGTTGTAATTATTATCATTATTTTCTCTTAATGAATTCTCAAACTGAATTTTTTTAAATGAGAGCTTTTGTGCGCGTAATGTACGACATCATGAAGTTAATTTTTATCCAGAATTTATGGTAGTTATTGACTAGAGTTACCCGTCATAGTTAAATCAGAGATACTTTTAAAAAAAAGTTTTGAAACCAATCATTTTAAATAATTGTGTTTAAATTTTAGTGGAATGTCAGGAAGTTAAAAGACATAGTACCGTTTACCTCTGCTTTAGGAAAGAAAGATCAATTCATGTCTTTAAGGGGTTTTTTTTTGCTTTATTTAGGTTTTATGCATTTTTGAAATATTTACCAGTCTTTAATTGATAAAGGGGGGGGGTATAAAATTTTACTCTTCATTTATCTTATTTTAGCAAGGAATTTATTTAATAATATATTGCAAGGAATATAAAACAAATGAACTTAAATCTCGTTACAACGAACTTCAGGGATTGGAAAATGTTGGTCGCTGTCACGGGAATTTCGTTGTAATGGAACTCAAACAATGTAATGGCAGTTGAAAGGACGTTGAACATTTATTTTGCTGAAACGGATCTTTCCTTGGTTTGATTTTCGCTAAAATTATACTTTACTGTATATTCTCAGCGTTGGATAAGAGTCAAATTCGTAGTATACTGTTAATAGAAATCTCTTAAAATAAAATTTCTTGAGAACCCAGTTCAAGTTCCGACGGCCTGAAGTTGTACAGAGGTGAAACTGGGCACATGAATTTCCCCGAAAAATTATGAATTTTTCAGTACCCGGATAGAATTTCAGCTCGCTTTTGTTCTTGAAAAGTTGCGGCTTTAAACAGACAGATGCACAAATTTTAATAGGAGATATTGTGACGTTTACCTCTGTTTTATGAAAAGTCAGTTCAATTTTTTGAGGGAAAACATTTTTCTGTCGTATTTAATATTTCTGTAATCCCGCAGAATTTACCACTCTTTACTACACTCCTGTTTGTGAAAATTGCAACACTACGAAGGCGTGTGGTGGCCAGACAAAATACTAATTTCTATCTCTTTTTATTATTTATTTGGTTTGAAAATGTAATCATTTATTTGTACCATTACCACTCAACTGTGTATTAAATTTCATTCAACTATAATGCTGCCTTCATGGTGTTGTAATTTTCACAAACAGGAGTGTAGATGGAAAATACGCATTAAAATGCAGTGCATTCTCCAAAGCCTCTTCCAATCAATCTACTGTGAACTTGAATCCTGCGTAAAACCATTCATGGTCTTGAAATTTTAAAAAATGTACATTTTCGTACCAACAATCAGAAATTCATGTGCATTAGAGTTAGAGGTTTTTCAGGCCCTAATTTCTAACAAAAGACTTGTGGGAGCCTTGTAAATTCCACCAATCGTGAGAAATATCTTACAAAATTGAAAAGAGTGAGGGATTTTTGAGCTCCGGTGAACTCGCAAATTAAGTTCTATAGCAGAGGAGCCCGTGATGCTAAATGTGGATTTACTAGAGCGTCGTCTGTTAGATTTTGTAGCTTAGGTTATAAGAAGAAGAAAATGTTATATAATGTCCTCCTTTAGTGGTGGGGAAAGTGTCTACTGATATTCATTAATGTAAAAAAAAGTAGTTACATGGACATATTCGAGCGTGTCAGATATTCTTAGTTTGGATGCTCCAATTTGTCTGTGAACCAAAGGTATGTTAATCTGCCGATTTGCGTGGCTATCTATCTGGAGGGATAGAAAATAGAGGGAAAAAAATTATATTAATTTGAATTTTTGGCATCTTGAATCCAAATTATGTTTGCGCGTGTGTGCTTGTGTAGGCGCATGTGGGTGGGTGCGTGTGTGTGTATGTATGCATGTGTGTGCGTGTTGTGTATGCAGTGCTATGTGTGTGTGTGTATGTAGGCATATGTGTTTGTGTCTGTGCGTAGGCATGAGTGTGTGTATGTGTGTGTATGCGTGTGTGTAGGATATGGACGCAACCTGGAGACGGTTTTCGCAAGAGGAGCATCAGCATCGTGAGGCCGGTCGACGTGACGGTGGTGCTGGCAGAGGGTGCTGGTGGGAAAATAAAATGATAGGAATTCAAAACAGTCAAATAAGAACAATAAGCAATCGTGATTGCTCAAAAAAAAAAGTTTTTTTCGAGCGAGTCAGATATTCAGAGGGAATGTTAAGTGAACCTTAAAAAGGCACCATTCAAAAGACTGATGTTTAGGAAGTAACGAAAGCTCGTAGCGAATTTTTGAAAATGCAAAAAAAAAATAAAATAATAATAATAATAATACAGCCGTGCTAAGCACAAAAGTGGTATCTGCACTTTTCATCAAAATTGAGTTACGGTTATCAGGTGCTTCTTTGTCACATATTTCACCTAAATACAATGTTTTATGGTCATTTGTCAATGAGAAACATTTTTAAAAAAAAATCTGACGAAGTTGCATCCGAACCAAATACATGGAGGCACTAAACTTTAAACGGAATTTCTCATTTTGAACTCAGGTCCCCAGTAGCACCAGAACGTTCAAATCTGGTACAGAAATCGTGTTATTGGTCGAATGACGGTGTTAAGTGTTACTTGCACGTAAAATGAGACGTACAGCAACAGTGATATTATCACGGTGCCAGTTTAGTTCCGAGGTGACGTCATATTAGACGTTCAAAAAACGTTCTAATGCCACGGTGTTATTCCCGTGCTAAAATAACGTAATATTTGACGTTCCGATATCACTGCATCCGAGCGCCCTCTATATCTGCATACCTTGGAATAGTTTCAGAAACTTTCTTTGCTTGCCAACTTCAACAGCTTTCGGAGCAACTGCTCAAAAACAATCGGAGCAAAGGATATTCTTTTATCAAAAGTAAGTGATTAATTTAATTATAATTATTTTTAAATCATTCACATGTAAATTTGGTTTATAAGTCGAATTTCATTTAAATTTTCAGTTAATTGAGTTTTTTTTTCCTTAGCTTCGAACATTCTGCAAAACTTAATTGTTCCATTTGTATAACTTAATATCAATGACTATTTCGCGGATACATTTTTTGCTAACGTCTCTTGGTGAAATTTTCATTTCTGATCTGAATCCGAAATGATTGCTACATTTATTTCCGTAAAAGGGGTTGTTTTAGTTATTCCATGCAGAATGCGTATTGCTTGTTTATTTTATCGCAACAAAACAAAATGGCGAGCGACTACCAGCTGTGTTGATTGTCATCACCTGGTGCTTGAAAGTTTTCTGCGTTTATTATTTCTGCACAGATTTAACAAACAAAAAAGACTGGCAAAAATCAACTAATGAATTGGAAACTGATGGGGGAAGAAAAATAATATTAAACAGAAGCGTTGACTTTAAGAGTTAAAATTATCTGCTAGTTTTGTCTGTATTAGAAAAATATTCATCCTGTAACAAAGTGTTTGAACTCAGATTTTTTTTAATTTTTTTTTATTTTAAGTCTTTATTTAGAGTTTTAGATTCGGGTTTTAAATTTGTAACATCTTTTTGACGGAAAAAACCCAGCCTTGCTCTTGAATCAATCGGCATCTTATAAGTGGAATTAAATTTTATTTAATTATGAGTTGAGTATGTTTTGTGCAATTTTTAAATGGAATCGAATTTCTTTATCTTTACTAATAATAAAACTGAAAGTCTCTCTGTCCGGAGGATGTCTGGATGTCTGTAGGATGTCTGTGACGCGCATAGCGCCTAAACCGTTCTGCCGATTTTCATGAAATTTGGCACAAAGTTAGTATGCAGCATGGGGGTGTGCACCTCGAAGCGATTTTTTGAAAATTCGATGTGGTTCCTTTTCTATTCCAATTTTAAGAAAAAAACTATCATTAATGACGAAATTATCATAAGTGGAACCGTAACATGGGCACAAGCGAATTGGCGAGATACGAAATTATCATAACGTGGAACTGTAACGTGGGTACAAGCCGATTGGCGAGAAAATTCACCATACATTATTTGTAAATATACTGGCGAACCAAAAGACCTTTTAATTTTTCTATTACGGGCAAAGCCGTGCGGGTGCCACTAATGTCGAATAAAGGGGCAAAAAAATCCCCAACTTGACCTTTTCATATTTTCATGAAATTTTCAAAAATCTTACTCTTCCACATCTTAAATTTGTAAAAAATTTTAAAAAAGAATTCAATCATCCATAACTTATGATTTTGAAATTCGTTAAAAAGTATTTATTTTGCTGGTCGGCAGTGCTTTCATGCTTAACTTCAATTCTATGGGAACTTCAGTCTTGTAAAATAGCTCCTTTTAAAAGACAACTACGTGCTCTTTGATTCGATATGTAAGCTGAAAAGATTTTCAAAAAATGCTTCTCACAAAATTTCAAAATTTGTTGAGATATTGTCTTTCATCTCAAAAAATGAGTGCTAATCAAGGTTGTTTGTGATCTCTAATTTCCGAAAATTTTCGGCCGACACATTTTAAAACTAAAAAAAATATTTAAAAAAATCTATTAAAGTGGTACTTTTCAAATGATTTCAAATTATTTTTCTATGCATATTTGACAAGTTTTTTTCACGGGGGGGAGGGTAAAGGGGGGCAACTTCCAAAAATTTCAGTTTCCAGAAAATTTTACTCGAATCCACCATCACCCCTGGTGCTAATCTCTCAATAGTTCCAGTGAAAATCCTTTTTTTTTTTTTTTTTTTCAAAATCTCAAAAAGACAATATCTTAAAATTGAGTTTTTTTTTCTAAACATTAAATTATGTGAAATTTCTTTTTTTTAAGAGTATTTAAGCTACTGACCACCACACACAAATCAAAGTGTATGTAATTGTCAGCTATTACACAATCCTGATGCTCCCATATCTCAATGATATCCCCATTGAGATATGATTTCAAAAGCACCGAAGGAAGGAACATTAAAAAACCTCAAAACTTCATTACGCAGTAGCTGCGTCTCCCGGCTTTGCACGGTCTACCTCGAAAATGAAAGTTGTGTCAAGTGACGCGTGTTCAACAATCACGCTTGAACAAAAAAAAAAAAAAAAAAACAGTAAAATTTTGCGACAAATTCCGGAAAAATAACCAAAAAGGAAACGTTTTAAGTCTACCGATTGCAGGAAAAGCCTCAAAGCAAAACCCAGAATTTTATTTGTTTATGTTCAAGAAAAAAAAATGGCAACAGATCTTCCTTCTCAATGGTTTTCTTCACGCTATAAATTTCAATAAAAGCATTGTTACGGAAAGTTGAGATGAAGCACTGATAACTTGAATGGATGAAAGCCATCGAAAAATAGAGATTTTATGTCGAGAAATCTAAGTATTATCCTATGTATTATCCTCATATAAATAATAGTCGGTGATCAAGTAACCCGTGTGTTTCAACAATGAAACTCGCGCCACGGCATGATAATTTGAGAATGTTTTGGTAATGTTTAACATGCAGGGAAATGCTTAATCGTGACAAGGCTGAACTCTATCCGAAGACTTGACTGTTTTACTGGTAAGACTCATTTTAGGAGAATAAAGAAACGTAAAAAGGGTCAACAATGACCACTATCTACTGGAGTTAATGTTTAATCCACTGGAGTTAGGGTTAAACTGCCAAATTTAACTTAAACTACCAAAATATCACCAAACAGGCAATTGCTGCGTTTAAATGTATATCGAAACAAATTTTCACTAGAGTTTAGAGTTGATCCACTGGAGTTAGGGTTAAAATTTAAAACTACCAAAATATCACCAAACAGGCAATGGCTGCGTTCAAATGTAGAAGCAAATTTTCACCTGTCATACCGTGACGGGTAACATTCTAGTAATAAATAGTTTTCAATTGACATCTCTGCTAATTATTATGGGAGGATTATGTTAAACAGCCAAACATAAGACGGGAAAATTACGAATCCAATTGTACCTGGTTTGATGATCAGTTTACTGGCGTTCGGGAGAAGTTACTCGGACATATGTATATAGATTAATAATAGATTGATAGGTACAGACTCTCAGATTTTAATTATATAAGATGATTTATGAAAGATTTTTTTTAAAACCATAGGTATCTTTATTATATAAAAGAGCAAAATTTTTATGTTAGTATGAAATGGTCAGGTTCAGTGCCCACCTGATTTAACACGAAGTCACCCAATACGAAATAGAACATAATGAAATTAAAACAGTAACAAATAAAATAAGCTTATTAATATGTTTTGAATTATATTGTCTACAACTCCTAGAAATTAAAGTCAATGACAAATCTTTGCATCTTTCGAATTATATACAAAATAAAATAGTTGAAGGAAGTAAATGTAATGCAAAATAAATAACAGGTAAAAGCATCTAAGCACTCATTAATACACTTGTTATAATTCGTTACGTAATTATAAAATTATTGGAAGACAAGCGTGTTAAATTACATACTTTATAGCATGAATTTGGGGGGGGGGGGGAAAACAACTAAAATTAGACATGTGATCCTCGCATATAATTTTGTTTCTTGAAAACATGAAAGTAAGATGCATACAAAATAATCAAAACAATTATATGTCACACCAAATAATCAAATGACATTTTCCCATTAAACCCCACGTATTCTCAATATAAAAGATACAGCATGTGCTTTTCTATACATAATAGGTCTTCTACAACCTCAAAATAGTGAATAGTATCAGAAAGAGAAAATTACTCCATCCAATCATGAACATTTTTAGTGAAGAGGCTTTGTTTGTCTGTATTGGAAAGGTGGAAAGGATTTTAATTCTTCCAAAAAATACTAGGTTAATTTTGGGAAGATTTTGATAGGGACAAAAACTTTTCTGTTTTTCGCAGGATATATTACCGGCAGAAATAAGATACTTTAGCTGTCCGTTATTTTCTAGGAACATTTCGGGGTTTTTTTTACAATGGAAAAAAACAAATTAGTGCACATCTCTTCTTTGTCCGACAACTTCCATTTCATCCTTTGTTATAAGTCTTAATAAACGCGATTTTGGAAAAATATCATTGAATATTTTCATATCTTGAAAATAATTCTAGTAATATCTCTGAATATATGTGTGGTACATTGATTCTTACCTTTCTTCATTATTTACTCTGAGATGTGCACAAAGTAGATAATTTAAGTAATGCAACTAGCATCTTCTCTTGAAAGCAGCAGGCCATGTTTTATATGTGTGCAAACTAGTTTTACTGTGTAGAAGTAGAATCAAGTTATGGCACCTAAAATTATTACCCAATTAGACTAAAAATACTAACCAACTAAGGTTCCAAATCAAACAGCAAAAAAACACGCGAAAATGATGCATAAATGCAGAAATAAAGAGTATCTATTTTTAAAATAATGAAAATATGTTTTTTGCAGTATGAAATGGTGGGAAAAAAAGTACTATCATAGAAAACGCATAGAACTTTCTTAGTGTTTTTTTTCCCCCATTTGGACAAATTAAGGGTCTTGCTCGATATATAGCACACAAGTCACAAAGATGGATACTCGAGTTGGATTTTGAAATTCCTTTAAAAGCAGCATGGTTTTTCCGTGATTAAAATTAGAATCATCCTTTGTATTTTTTTTCATGCATTATTATGTAATTTTTTTCATTAAAGAAAATGAAAGTCAAATTGTCTCTTATGTTAAAAGAATGTACTGCCTCTCTATGACTATTTCTAAAAAAATGATGAACACACTAGGCTCCTAAGGTATGATCAACGGTAGTATTGTACTATTGGATTTGAACACTTCGGGTTACATTTTTTTCCAACTTATTTAGTTTAATTTGTATCATTCAAAACATAAGAATGTTTATGTCAGGTGATTTCTGACTGTACTTCAAATTTTTTACGCACTTAATCTTATTAAAAGTTGCAATTTTTGTCTTTTTATTTGTATTTTAATTTCAGGCAGCCAAGGTCATTAATGGGACAAAACGATCAACGCCTTTCCTTTTAATTCCTTTTTGGTTGTTCCTAAAATCAAAATATGTGTAAGAGTTTATCATGTAAAATGAAGGGTATTTTGTGATTAAATTTTTTATTAACTTGTATGTATTACTTCATTGATTTTCTGTGTGACTTACGTGATTCTTTTGCAATTAACTAAGGAATAGAAGAATATAATTCACATGAGTTTTTCTGAGGGCTAAGAAACATCTTGCATTTTAGAGAGAGAGGAAAGGGGGAGTAGAGGAAATTCAGGGTTTTAACCACATAAAATTCTTTAATCAATCAAAAAGTTAATGCTGTAAAATAGCTTTAATAGGGAAGTCCATTGAAAATTTGAGACCCTTTTCAAGTAGAATCATAAAATGATTCAACTAAAGTAATTTTTTTTTATCATCCAAATATTATTCATCACAGACCAACTAAAAAGAAGCAGGTACTTCAAAAAAAAAATCCCTAGCAAATTTTTACATTTGTGATAGTTTTACTAATGTCGCTGTATTTCATTTTTAAAATTTATACCTCCATATATGTAGTAGACACATCTTAGCCATTATAGTGCATCATTTGGAAATTGTAAGAACTTTTAGGGGAGTCAATACCTTAAATATATTTTTTTTTCTTTTTTTGATACTCCATTTGAATACCCTTTTAATGATGCAAACTTTTTGATTGTGCTCATATGAGAAGTAAGTTAAAATAAGCTTTAAAAAATGTAAATATATTTTGATAAGGTATGATTTTCTTCTTTAAATTGCTATATCGAGAAATGGTATTTTTGAAACTAAATGTTCCTTTTCTCAGAACCTAGATTGTGTTAGGCTTTGAAATTTTTGCCACCAATTCCATACATCTAATTAGAATATTTTAAAAAAGCTTTCTTTCTGTAAAATTTTACTTCAGTATCGAGAAAAAAGTCTACTTAAGGTACAGAAAAAATTCATATGTGTATCTTTAATAGATTTTCAGAAAAAGGTACATGAACATGTGGAAATTAAGATTGACGGTATAGGGGGTACTAACGCCCCTTAAAATATGTATTTTATTTATTGAATTATTTTAATTTATTAACGTACAGGATTCGTCAAACCGGGCACAGCACGAAAAAAAAAAAAACCTCGTGGGTTTGTTAACACGGGCCACTTGAAAAAAAAAACTATTTCGATAAAGTGGATATTTTTTTCAAAATTTACCGCATATTGAAACATTTACTTCAGAAACAAACTACATATTAGATCTAAAATAAATAATACCAAGTATGAAAATTGGCATCTGCCTTTCTGAACAACTTCTTAAGTTTTAGGAATTAAAACTGCATATGGATTTCACGATTAATTAAAAAATATATTTTTGCTGGGAAGCCAAACTAAGCAATTTACTTAATTTATTTCAATCACTTTTGAAAATTTTATTTTATTTCCTTTCTTTTTTTTTGTATTGTTGAAAAAAAAATGATTTGATTAACTACATCAGGAAATTTCTTTTTTTAATAGATTTTTAATGCAAGATTGCAAAGTGTAAAGGTAGATTACAATAATATCATAAAATTAACCAACCTGTGTGATGACTATTCCAGATTCCATAAACTGTAATCATACCTGAAAATTTTCTCACATATTTTGAATTATTGTGTGCAAAATTATTTTGTGACTTTATAATTACTAATTTTAATATTTTTTAATACAATTCAAATTTTTATTTCCAACTTCTCGTGTGGAAGGATATATAAAATACTTGATATGATTCATGGTTATGGTTCATGCGGCTCTTTTTAACGCAAAATTTAGTCAGAGGTTTTTTTTTTTTTTAAACAAACTGAAGAAATAAAATACTACTAAATGCCTTTTGGGACTAAAAGGAAAGCTTTTCTCAAAATGTGACATACTTGCTTCTGTATGGATGAATCTGTTTTCTATTTATGGTGTGGTCATGTTTCAGAAAAATTAATTTTGATAATCTTTCACCTAAATACTAAATATTTTCAGTAAGTTTTTCAGATGTTAGCTAGCGGTGTATTTTAAGTATTTTATGTAAATGCTACATGGTTTTCAAATTCATTTTTTTTCTTCAATTTTGACAATTTTTGTAACAAATTTGAGTAGAAATAAATTCAGGATTTAAAATTATTCATATCTCTATGAAAAAAAAAGTAACAAAGTAGTACAGTTTAAGCAATGTTAAAAAAATGATCAAGATTAATTTTTTTTTCTTGTAAAAAAGTCCGCAATTTTGAACAATGACCAGGGTACTTGATAAAAAAAAATCCAGGGTAACTAAGGTTTTTTAAATAACCCGGTTTTTCTTCAAACCCTGTTCATGTATTCATGGGAAATTACTTTTGAAGTTATGTTGTAATACACCTTGAATAAGCTCAAGAGTCGAACCTCGAAATTGTGGTGTGGCTGCAAGACGCACTGCTATAAACTGCTCAAGGGAGTTGCATTTCAAGACAGTAAAGCCTCTATACAAGTGTTCATTTCATCAAAATCTGTAAATTAATCGGTACTTTTGTAAATTTTGTGTTATTATTTAGTCTGCAGAACAGAAAATATAAAACCCTAATTTACAAAACTGTACACATTTAACAGATATTGTAAAAAAAAGGTAAAAAAAAAAAACTACTTTTAGGAAAAACTGCAAAAAATCTGAGTATTATAATTCAAGGTAGTATTTACGGGCGGAATCGAAGCACCTTGTCTCCTCTCAATGTGCCAAAATTTTGCAAAACGTTAAATTTATGTGTGCTAAATTTGGCTAAGCTTTGATATTACCTGGATTTTTGTATAAGATATTTTTGCATTTTACTAGAGAAGCGAAAACTCCTCTACTTGAGTTTTCGAGCATCAAAACACTTCTGTACTAAATTTGAAAAAGATCCGTTGTAAACTAGAATTGTCAGAGGAAAAACCCTTTATGAAGGAAGGCCAAACTCCTTCCCCCCCCCCCCCCCCCGCTTTGTAAATTTTTGCGCATCAAAGGAACTGTGTGCCAAATTTGGCAAAGATCATAACTCGATTTGTTAAAAGAAAAACACTTATTGGGGTTTTTCTTCCCTCAGGGTGGGGAGAAAACTCCCCTATGTGAATTCCTGAACATCAAAGGATCTTTTAAACGATCCAACATAAACTGAATTTTGCATTAGGGCGAATCTTCTTTGGGGGAATTTCCACCCCCATAGGGAGGCGAAAACTCCCCTATGTGGATTTTTCAGAATCAAAGAAAGCTATGTGCAAATTCAATCAAAGGCCCAGCGTAAACTAGATTTTTGTAAGAAGGAAAACCCTCTATGGAGAGTTTCGCCCCTATAGAGAGGGGCGAAAGCCTCTATGTGAATTATTAAGCATCAAAAGACCTATGATCCAAATTTTGCAAAATGTGTACAAGAAAAAACCCTCTATACATCGTTTCCCATCGGCAGGGCGCGAAAACCTCAAGGGAATTCTTGAGCATCAAAGTATCTACGGGTCAGATTTGGTAAACACAATTTGTAAAAGGAAGTCCTGAATGTGAGCATTTGCACACCATAGAAAGGGGGCGAAGACTCCCCTATGACACTTCTCGACCATCAAATGATTTAACAAAATTGACTGTGCCAAGTTTGTCAAACATCCCACATAAACTGGATTTTTTTTGTAAAGAAAACTCCTCATTGTGGTGTTCTTTGAAGGGAGGTGGGGGGGGGGGGTCTTTCTATGAGGAATTTTCGATCATCAAAAGACTTCAGCACGAAATTCGGCAGAGATCTGACGAAAACTGAATTTGTGGATGGAAAAACCCCTTATGAGGTACACAATTATTTTTTTCGAATTTTTTTTTACCTGTGAAAGCAGAATTTTCAATATTGCTTTGCTAACACCAAAATGAAACGTCATCCTACCACTTTAACATAACGTAATATTCCACGTTCAAAATTGGTGCAAAAGTGGTGGTACAACACCATATTTCGACGTGCTTTACGACATCGATCGACGAGACACATAGACGCTTTTTAGACCGTTCTGAGAGAACGTAATTTGAACGTGTCGGCTGGTGTGCTCTGAACGTGTTATAGAACGAGCTTTGAACTCCTTTGTGCTGCTTGGGGTGCAGATACGACGTTTGCGCTTAGCACGGCAGAATTAGTTGTCATATTGAAATACTCGAGCGTGTCAGATATTTGTACAGAAGGTTCAGCTTGATGTTCCAGTCATGGTAGTCTGAAATCTGACGATTTTTTAGAGGGGTATTATTGATCTGACCGCTAGAAAAAAATCTCGCAAGTCATAATCTACTAACCAATGAAGTATTCCGTTCTAGTCACTCGCTATCTCTCCGTGGTTAAGCTTTAAGAGGACCGTAGCTTTGTGATCAGCTTTAATCGCTTATTGCGCATGTACACGCTCTGAACTTGCTAGACGATTATCTTCAACAGGCTACAATTCTCCGCATGGAGTGGCCAGCTCGATCCCCGGACTTAAATCCTATCCAGCACGTTTGGGATACTTAAGGAAGACGTCTAGCTGCTCTCAAAACACCCCCTCAGACCCTTGTCGGGCTTGATACTGCTTTGCAAGAGAAATGGCTCACGCTTCCTGTGGAACTAATAGACCGCATAATTGACAGCATCACATATCGCTGTATGTGCTGTATTGCTTCTAGAGGGGAACATATTCCATATTTAAGGTACTTTTCCTATAGCAAATTGACACTTTCGATTTGTTCCTTTTAGGGATGTGTTAATTTCTATTCTGCCATTATCATCTGATAATTTCTTTTTGTGTTATTTAATATCTTACTATGTGTTACATATTGTGAGTAAGTTTCATAAAATTCTACATGTAACTTTTTGAGTAATCGTCATTTTTGTGATTTTTCCTTAATTTCTGACAACCAGTGTATGTACAGTAAAATCTCGATAATTCGACGCTTACAACTCGAAAATTCCTTTATATCGAAGTTTACATCGGGTCCTAAACTCTTGAGACTTTTGTGGAAACTTCCCATAACTCGAACTACCAATAACTCGAACGTTTTAGCCGGTCCTTTGGGACTTCGAGTTACCGAGAGTTGACTGTAGATATTAAGTAACCAAGCTACAGATAGTTTCGATTTCAAAACACGGTTTTGAGAGCAGTAATACGTAACTTAAAAAAAGTAACAGCATTAATTCGGAACGTAATCCGTTTCTTTTCTTTTTTTTTTTTTTTTTGAGTAAACGATGATAATGAAACCATCAGAGGTTAGTTGTATTCTGAAAAAAAAAAAAAAAAGATGCTGTCTAATGTGAAACATACTAACATGCTTAATATTCGAGACAAATCTCGGTTACTGTTTATCTCCCCATTTTCTATCATCACATTTTCCCTTATAGGTCTAACTCATGTCTATATCATTTTTCAGTAATTCATCTGCGTTGTCATTGTAAGAAAATGTTTGAAAACTTCAAAGAATGAAAGAGAACATGTTTTAGAAAACTATAGGTCCATGAAAATTATAATAAACATGCTCTATTAATTGATAAAATTGTAAATAAATATACATATTGTAAATATTATTTAAGTTGGTCTTATGTGAATCGTTTAATAACTTGTCCATTCGAGCCATGAGTGATGAGCAAAATTAAATAATACAAACAGAAGCGCATCGAGCTACAAATTTTGGGAGGAGCAAAATTCAAGTTTTAGTGATTGATAAAACACGAGATTACATGTCACACATGCGTGCAAAACATCTAATGAGAAGGAACGTTAGGCATTATTAAAAAACAATTTAAAAAATTAAAAAAAAAAGAATGTCGCAATACTATCTCAAAATTTACCGAATCGTCAGTAAAATTTGCAGAATAAGGAATCTTTTTGGGAGATCACTGCGACCTCCCATCGGGGCGCCCCTGAATGTGAAACATCATTTCGTCATAAGCTTGACAATTTTAAATTTCAAGAACAATTTTAAATTTCAAGAAGCAAAATTTCTCAAGGAAATTTTGCTTCTTTTGCTTGTGGGGAAAGGGTGGCAAATTTCAAATCCGCCTAGAGGCGGCATGGGGCTTAATTCGGCCCTGATGGATGACCGCAACAGTGGTGACAAATAATATAGATAAAATATTCAGAAGAGCAAGATGATTTGTAATAATCAATGTCGGGAGAAATAAACTTACAGGATATTTATTCCATTTCTTCTGAACGTAGCTCTCATTTTCTTATTGTTCGCTGCACTCACAACCGTAGTAGCACACTTCAGGCCTCCTTCAACTAATGCAAACGTTCTCTGAACTTCGTACCATAAACCTTCGAACTGAAAAGAGAAAATAACTAGTTCAAATGCTCATTTTATCACTTGCAACGTTGCAAAACATTAAATCTCTCTGTTGAGAAATAGTAGTCTTATTTTACACATTATTAACTTACAATGTTATTGACAAGAGCTGGGGACAGAAAAGTCAAGAAACATAATTACAACAACGAGGTACCTGAGTTAAGGTTCAAAGAAAAAATAAAGCTAGTGATAAAATTTAAATTCGTTTAAAAATGATTGAATTATTAATAATAATAAACGTAAGAATAATAAACGTAAAATGGTGCAGATACAGAGATCAGTAAGTTTTAATGTCTGAAGTAATGCACATAGCAGTTGATTATGGACTGGCAACAGTGCAATTAACACGTTCATGACATCGCTCTGTGTCTGTATTTTGAAGTAATTTACAAGTAGAGGAGAGTGGTAAAGAATGAGACATGGGATTGGATTAGGTTCAGCATGGGATTGGTTTCCAATCCCGCGCTGAATTCAGTCCCGCGGGACTTCAAGATTGTCTAGTGCCAATCCCGCGGGATTGACTTGATTCTTCAAAAAATTAAATTTTTATGACAAAGAGAAAAAGTTGTGCTTTTTAGGATGGACGGCTTTTGTTACTTGAATTAGTAGTCTTCTTGAATTCCGTACAGCAATTGTAAAGCACTACATAAAAAGTGAGATCCTAATTAGAAATTATCGTTGAGTAAGCAAAAGTGTGCCGCTCGTGTGGGATGAAAAAGGATTACTCTAAAAGTAATAAAGTAATGCGCTTGATGAAAACAAGTGCTGTGGCTCCACTGCAATTGGTTTTATTTAAATTAAATAATTATGGTCAGTTAGAAAAATATCTGCATTAACTTTATCGCCTTCTGAAATAGATTTTTCTTTTCTTTTGCTTGGATTTTGCTCAAGAACTGCAAATTTTTGACAAAACCGATGTCTGTTGGATATGTGTTTTGCTGTATCTAATTTAACTTGCATTGATGCTTCATTAACGTTGTTCACTGTATCAGTGAATTAGATTCATTACAGCAAGATGTGAATACTGCTTGATTTCACCATTTCACCAAGTTGCAGTCTCAGTAAGTGTCCGGATAACTTTGCTACTTTTCCCCCTCACTTTAAAGAGGAATTCAAAAACTTGAGCAGAGCTTAAACTTATTGCACTGTCATGAGAGTCATCCTGTGTTTCATACGAGTTTCTGTCATCCCTTTTAAAGTCGTGCCGAACACATAAATAATGTCAGATTTTTCATTGCTTTCTTCTTTGGAGTGCTCTTTTTGTAACTTTTAGGTTTTGAGTACATTACTAAAGTTTGCAGAAGTGCTCCAACATTGCATTCAGGCTACTCAGCGGGTTTTAGAATATGAAATACTTTCTCTATTTTTTTAAGCGTTATTTACTGGATTTTAAATTTTAGTTATGGTTTTTGAAAACGGAAATTGAAATCTCAATATCCCCCTCTGAAAATACCAATTCATTCTCAGAAAAATATACTCTTTTTTTTTTATTGCGTTCCGAAATGGTAAATCCATTGTTGGCATATGAGACAGTTTTACTTGCTCGTCTTGCAGATATACGAAGAAGAAGATTCAAACTTTAGACGATGCTTGTGGAAATAATCGTTTCATGAACGGCAGAACCTGGAAAACACTCGAGTGGAAAACCATTTGCGGGATTGGGAATCCTGCGGGATTCGGGATCTGGATTTCGGGATTGGAAACCCTAGATTGGATGGGCCGCTACTAGCTTCTGTAAATGCAAGAGAATGTGGAGTAAAGTGAAATAATTCAGATAACTTACCTTTTTCAAAATGAACAAAGTAGAAATTTGTATTAAAAGTTACAGTATTACAAAATAAATGAACATTGTATTTCCAGAGCTATATAATGTAGACGCACGCGCGCACGCCATGGGCGGATACATCCGCTGACGTGCGGATACATTCGCCGCGGAGTTGCGCGTCGTCCGATAATCGTAAAAGTTCTTAAATAAAAGTTAAAGATTAGATCAACTGGAGATCAATTTGAAACGAATAAGAAGTAACAATAATATCTTTACTTCTAATTCGTTTTAAATTGTATTGATATTATTTATTTAGATTGTAAAAATTATTACAATATGTATATAGTACACCCGCGCGTTCGGTGGATGTATTCGCTGCTGTGCGGATACATTCGTTGCGAGCACGCGCATCTCGCGACAATCATTCAGGTTCTCCTTCTTTACTTCTAATTTGTTTAAAATTAATATTGCTAATGTAAAACGTAGTAATCATAGCTAGATAATATAGACTGCTAAAAGAAGCTTAGTTTTAAAATTTTGAAATTTAGCTTAGGTTTGCATCCATAGGCTCACATAATTGGCATGAAAATTAGTTCCTTGTAAACTCAAAGCATATAACTGCAAGTATTTATTTCTTATGATTAAAAATGTTTTTTTTTTCTTTTAGAGTCCGAGCACTGCCCCCTCCCCTTTTTTTTTGTACGTGATGATAGACAATGATTAGCTTGCAGATACTTTTGAGTTGCGTGCGCATATACTTTATATTTTTATCTGACTCTGTGTATTTCATGATAAAATTTGCATTGAAATATTATTTTTCTTCATTTCTGGCAGTAAATTGTAACTTTAAAAAAAGGGGAAAATGTTCAGTATTTTTTTTCCGTGAAGCCAAGTGAAAAATAAAGTACTTTTCTAATGAAGTATTGTTGATTTGATTATTAAAATATTTTTGATAAAATGAATAAGTAAATGAAAGGAAGAATGAATAAATGAAAAAATAATGAAACTATAAAGGAATGAATGCATAAATTAATTAATATATGAGTTTTCTCATATAGTAAAGTGTATATGAGTTCTCTCACATAGTAAGTGAATAAGTTAGAAAATGAGAGAATGAAGGAATAACAAAGTGAATTAATAAATGAAAGAATGTAAATGAATTAATTGAAGAATGAATACATTTATTCAGTCGTTTAATAAATGAATGAATAAGCGAACGAAATGAACTATTTCACTTGGGCCCATTCACCCCGTGTGTCTAAAAAATTGTGTTTAACATTTAAAACTAAAACATGCCTAATATCAACTAAATAATTACTGCACTGAACGCCAGTAGATCTCAAATAATTCTTAAAATGTTAATTACACAAACTGGACAATCTTATTATAACAAAAATTATTTTTTAATGAACCACAAAATATTACAATAATTGGACCTTAACCTATCACCGTATTATTGCTGTGCATTAAAATACACATAAACAAAATTGAAGACTGAAATTGGAAAACGCGTTAAGTACCCAAAAAAAAAATTTTTTTTTCTCGTCAAAATGAAGTAATCGCCAAGCATTTCACTGTGCCAAACGATTTATGCGTCCTATCTCTCCTAAAAGTAGGTAAAATAACGTTGTTAAGGTCCCCCAGTGGAGTAATAAGAGTAAAACCCGTGCGGTGGGGCGGTGGAGAGCGCTTTAAGTGCCATTGAAGGTTATTAAAAGTTAATTATCTTGGTTGGTCCAAGTCCATAATGCAAAAAAGTGGAAAACGTAGTATGTGCCAAAATCCGCCTGGAATCTTATTTTTGATGCCCTGTAAAATTTTGTATTTTGCACTTACTGCGTTTTCCATTTTCAGTTTTCAATTCTTACACACCACCTGCAGACTTGTGTAAAAAATGTTATTGTTTGATGATGAAAGTCCCTGCTTTGAATGAAGACAATGAGGGGTGCATTCAGAGCTACAGATACCGAGATTGAAGAGATGAAACCTGTTCAAGTGTAGAAAAAGGCGAGATAAATTGTATTCGACTTATCAGATTAGTTACTTTCCTGCAGGAAACTAATACTTGCATATTTCTTACAAGAGGCTTAAAATAATAGTGAGTTCATGTCTTGTACTTCAATTTGTAATTTTTTCTCTTTCTTTCATCTGTGAAGCGTTCTTGATAAGTTATTGAATTACACCTGGAAAATTCTTGGTTTTATATGAGAGCTCCATTTTTACTTCCTTTTACAAAAAAGGAAGTATTGTATTCGCGAAAAAATTTTCACTCAAAAATCGGCCTTAATTCCCATTTTGTTCACCCCCACATGAATGTTGAGTTTTTTTCGACTCGACCACACGTACATATGTACCTAAGAACGTAC
Source organism: Uloborus diversus (assembly GCF_026930045.1). Lineage (NCBI taxonomy): Eukaryota > Metazoa > Arthropoda > Arachnida > Araneae > Uloboridae > Uloborus > Uloborus diversus. The sequence continues at coordinate 32,743,478 of NC_072733.1, read as the reverse complement.
AGGCGCCTGAAATATCCATTTTTTCGTTTCCCGAGTTAATTACAACGAGTTTTCTCGTGACGTCTGTATGTACGTATGTATGTGTGTATGTGTGTATGTATGTCGCATAACTCAAGAACGGTATGTCCTAGAAAGGTGAAATTTGGTACGTAGACTCCTAGTGAGGTCTAGTTGTGCACCTCCCCTTTTGGTTTCATTCGAGTGTTTCTAAAGGGGTCTTTTGCCCCTTTTTTGAGCGAAAATCATTGTTAATTTCGATGTAAACTCAAGTGGTGTTATAATTTGTCAGATACTTGGCGATGTATCGCCAGTCTTTTGGTCGCCAAGTTTTGTTGCCAACTTGGCGACAAATTTGGAGATTTTTTTTTTTTTTTAATTTGGTTTCAAATTGACCACTGTTGGTGATATTTAGAGAGTAAACTATTGAATCATATTAAAATTGCCAATAATGGGGAAATGACATTGAACTGGAGTAAAAGGAAGTCATGTGATGCACACATCAGCTCGTTTCCAACTGGTTTTCTGAAACAGGGATTTAGCTCACTTTTAGAAAAATATTTTTCTACCGCAAGCAAATTATTTTTTCATCAAACCACCTTGTTTTCTGATAGTCTAAGAATTATTTGAAAAAGAAAATAAATTGAGTTTTGTTTTTCTTTCGCACATTCTATTTCGCAGACACAAACGTGGTAGCGTCACCATTTAGACAACTTTCCCCTATACCTAACTCTAAAATCTTAAGCAAGTAGGGGAATGTGGGGCAAAGTGAAATTGTGAAATATTTGCTCCGCTTTTAGCGCTACCTATCTGGTAATACGTATTTTAACTATGTAGTAACACATGTAGTCAATTTCAGTTAAGATAAAGTTACCTCTGAAAATCAAAGAATATGATAATAAAAGATAACAAAAATTGATACTCATATTGTAATATTTTGTTGTAAGTCAAAATTATTTTTTTCATTATTAAATGGAATAATGAAAATTCTTTAGAAAGTGTTCTTGTTATTAAAGTTTAAAATATTAACTGAGATTTATTAATATTTTGTGCAGTATTTATTTGTTTAATATTAGGCTTACTCATGTTTAAAAAGTGAATGGAGCAAAGTGAAATAGCTCATTTCGTTTACTTATTCAATACGTTATCAAATCACTTGTGTATTTATCTATTACTTATTTCATTTACATTCTTCCATGCAATAATTCCCTTAATTATTTATTTACTCACTTATTTTCTTATTTATTCAGTATTTTATTCACTCGTTTATTTTTTCTCGTATATTAATTAATTAATTTGCCGCAAAAAATAGTTAATATCAGTGAAAACTTATACCAAGGAAGAAAGGGCACTGTTTTAATTAATGAAAATTTTGAAATAAAACTGGAGTAAGACAAGGATGCGTGTTGTCGGGACTGTTATTAAACATAGTAATTGACTGGACAATGAGACACACCCTGAAACATTTTAAAATTGGGATAAGATGGACTTTGCATGATCATATTGAAGATTTAGACTATGCAGATGACATCGTACTATTGTCATCAAACCTTGAAAATATGAAGTCAAAAACAAGTAAGCTGGAAGAAAATGCAAGAAAAGTCGGATTGAAAATAAATGAAGCCAAGACGAAGATGATGAAAATCAAAAGTAACAAAAATGAAAAAATTTGCATAAATGGAAAGGAAATAGATGAAGTTGACAATTTTATTTATCTTGGGGCATACGTATCATCTGAGGGAGGTGCAAATAATGATATATTAATAAGAGTTAAAAAAGCTCAATGCACCTTTAAATCTTTATATAAAATATGGAGATCTAACAACTTACACACAAAACTCAAAAGACAAATTTTCAATGCAACAGTTAGAGCAGTCCTACTCTATGGCAGCAATACATGGAAGCTAACTAGACAGCAAGAAAGAGAGCTTGATGCCTTTCAAACTTAAAGTCGGAGAAAAATATTAAACATATACTGGCCAAATAAAATATCGAACTCAGACCTGTACAAACTTACAAATTGCAAGCCGATAACCACACTGATAAAAAAGCACAGATGGTCATGGATAGGACATGTTCTCAGAATGCAGGGAATAGACCTTACAAGAACTGCTCTCACGTGGACCCCTGATTGCAAGAGGAAGCGCAGGCGTCCAAAACACTAACCTGGCGTCAGGTGGCCGTATAAGAAAGAAATGCCTTTGTTTGGCCAAGCTGGGGAGTACCAACGAGGCGGCATTAAACTGGTCGGGATGGAATGCCACGCTATCAGCCTCATGCGCCACTAGGCGTTAAGAGAATCAAGTCAAAAGTCAATTAATTATTTATTTACTTTTTTCCTTTTTTTTTATTCATTCTTTTGTTTACTCATTCATTTGATCAAAAATATCTTTAATAATCAAATAAAAAATATTTTATTTAAAAAAAAATCTTCTTTACTTTGCTTTATGGAAAAAAGAAGTGAAAAATTTCCACCTTTTTTTGGAGGCACAAAGTTATCGCCAAAAATAAAAAATAATGTTTCAGTGCAAGTTTTATTATAAAATATATTGCTCTTTATGAACCGTCAACTTTTGATCAAAATTCCAATTTGTTCATATTGAAAAAAGTAAGTGATCTTCTAAGAAATTGTTTAAGTTTTAAAATGAACACAAAAAGGAACATTAAAGGAAACTCTGTTTTATACATTGCTAACAGCTGCCAAATTTTCAATTATGCCCTTAATTCATGCACATTTTTATCTGTTTTACTTAAAAATGCAAATTGGGTAATTCGTTGTGAAAATTATCTTACACTAAACAAATTATGTTGTTGCCAAGGAAAGAACATCAATATTATAATGTTATCTAAAAATAAATAGAAAGATAAAATAATAAAGCTAAAATGTCATTTCATTCAGTCATAGGCGGGTCGTACCTGGGGAGGGGGGGGGGGAGGGGCAATTGCCCCCTCACTCCTATAAGTAGATGATCCTTGTCCCTCCACTTTTCTATGTTCGAAATTAATGATCGAGCGAAAAATGACAGCGTTAATCGATTCACGTATTTAAAGACAGAACTGACTTTATAAGTGTTTTTTAATATTTTCTTCAAATTACATAAAAATTTAAGTGGAACTTTGAATTGGAAGGAGAAAAATTACTGTGACCATTCATCCCTATTTTGAGTTATCGTTTATAATTTTTTGAATCATTTAATACATAATGACGTTAGACTCCTGTAATACACCCAATTTTCTGAGGAAAAAGTCAGTTTCTAGGGTGCCGCCCACATAACTCCCCCCCCCCCGCACTTCCTTTAAACTTTGACCTCTACTTTTTTTGGGTGCACCAGCCGCCTATGCATTTAGCTAATTCATTCATCCAAAAATAAATAGACAAAGAAATATTAAAGTAAATACACAAATTAAATAACTAAATTAGTAAATAAATGAAATAAAAACATGCAATAATATATATATATTTTTTTACGAGTGCAAACGAATTCTTCATGTATCTTACTGGTTTCTTTTCTGTTTTTTTTTCTTTTCTCTCAGTCTCTCTCTTTAAAAAAAAAAAAAAATTGAAAAAAATCACATTTTATTTTAAAAAGCTTTTCAAAAGAATCTATATCGTAAGTTTTAGTCTATCTATTTTTATCTTAAAAATATAAAAGTTGATTTAATTATTTTTAAAAAATAAGAAAATTCTCCAAAAAAATTACCTTTTCGATGCTGAAATTCTGCATAACTTTTGGCTCTGGACAACTTGCAGGGTACAGAGACAAACCCCAAGCTACACTTGCACCAACTAAAACCAAAATCTGGATCTTGAATCTATGTTCACTTCCCATTCTTTTGTGTTCAGTCCTCGTTGAAGGTAATGTTTGATATCAAAACAAGTCGTAATCATCTCTTATATTTGTTTCTATGGCCTGATTTAGTATCATCCGCAGGGGATTGCGTGATCTCTATTTTCTGTGATTAACATTGACCTGAACCATACTCATTCTGTATGAAACGATTTTTTTGCACTGCCTCATGAGATCTTAATGCCTGATAAATGCTCCCAGAGTTTAAACAATCCAGGAAGTCGAGCTTCTTCTCATGAGAAAAAAAGCTTTGAAACTTTCAAAGGGGTTGTTTACAAATTTGAAATAAAAATGCTTCCCGCAAAAGAAAAAAAAAAAAAAGAGTCCTTTTTGAAAACGAACAATATTTTCCAAAATAGGAATGAACATTCTTTTGCAGTCCGTTGGATCCTTCTCGGAAGTAAGCAGAATTTTGTCTAGGATTGAGTATGATTTATGTATCGTACTATATATATATATATATATATATATATATATATATATAAAATACAAATAAAACTAATTCATTTACTAATAATTGAGTAATTTCAATTGAGTTATTGTTACACCAATAAATATAAAATTAACTGTAAATTTTAATTTTTATAGAAAATTAATAATTAGTTTTATTTAAAAAATAATATATTTTGTTCATTCCTAAAGTTTTTTTAGACTAGAACAGTGATCCAGAAAGGCCTTTATTGTGTAACTCTTTAAGTTGTGACGCTAAACAATTCATAAATGGACCCGATGCTTGCTTGTTTTACTTCTCTCTGGTTAAAAATTACACAGTACGGAGAATGCTGTTTTTTATTATGGTTCGTGGATAAATATTAAAACTGTGAGCGTTATTCGTGAGCATCCAGTTCTGCTGGGGTTTGAACTCTAAAGTCTTCATGTCTTTTTGAGTGGTTGTCTTTTTTTGACGGTGTTGAATGGATTTCTCGTTCCTTTTAACAGGGTTTTTTAGATTTTTCTAAACCATGCTTTTTACTGATATTGAATTTACATTGAAGTTGTTGAACTGGGGGGGGGGGAATTTTATTATTAGTTGAGAGATTTAATTAGGTTTTAAATTATGAAGGTTATAAATTGCTATCTTTCGCGCATGGGCCGTGAAAAATTAATTTTCTAAACGTTCTTATTTCATCAAATTTTCATCATTTTAAGCTGTCAAGTTTTCTGAACGCTTGTTATGGTTTGATAGAAAACTCTGCGTGTTTGATACAAAAACCTGAGAGTGAAATTCGTAATTTTGAAACAATTGCTTACATCTTCTTGAATATAAGTGAGACGATTACAGAAATCTAAAAATGAATTATATATAGCCCATAAATTTATTTCTGAAATTTATAGCTTATTCCCAGCTATTTACGATGAAAGATGATCGAAACCTTCTTGTCGTTTTCTAGCTGATTCAATTTTCATTGGAAAATGACAGTTCAAGCATACCTTTGATGCGACAAAAGCTACAGAACAATCGGTCTCTTATTTCTCGAGAAATCCGTAAAAGTGTTAATTTTTAAAAGTGTCCCAATACTTTTGATGTACATAGTGAGTGTGTGTGTATGAAGTATGCATTTTGTTTTGTTAAGTATACGGGTTCTATATATTCTATATATAAATTTACCTTTCGTAATCCCCCCCCTCCCCCGGAGAAATTCAAAATGGTGGTTGGATTCTGGGAGGAGGTTTTCATTCTATGGTTTTCATTCATCATTCATACTATATCTTGTTTTTCTGAATTCTTCATTCAGAAAAGCAAGATATAGTATGAATTTTTCAAGTTCAAACTAAACATTTCGCCTTTTGCTTGGATATTTCGCAAGAGTAACATTCACTCTTACTTTTGCGATCAATTTTGTACATATTATTTGTTCACCTCTTTTTGCTTAGTTGCCACCCATTTCTATTGTTGCGGTATATACGGTGTCTCTTTTTTATAATATATAAGTATATAGGATGTATCAATTCTTGGCTTCGATTCGTAACTGAGCTAAAAGAAGAGAGGCGGAAATTGCAAAATTATACTTAATAAGGAGTTCTGCAATTGCACTATAAATAATAAGATCACTGTTTCCAAGTCATACGGCTACTGATGGCTTTGCGATAAAAGACAGGAAATGGGGGAGAAGATATAAAACATATGACAGATGTTTAGAATCAAAATAATTAAAAGCATGAAAAATCAAAAGAAGAAAAAACAAAAGAAAAAAAAATCACGTGAAATGCTTTCAGTTTTTCAATTACGTAAATCAAACAGAAGCTACGAAAATACAATTAAATCAAAATAAGTCAAGAGAACAAAATAGTTAAAACTGTAAAAAATGAAATAATAACATCGAAAATCAGTGAAAATAAACATCTTTGCTCAATTTTATTAATTATGTGCCCGGAATTAAAATCAAATTACAATCACAAAAGGTAGAAAAATTCAAAAATAAGTTGTGAGAAATCACGTTCAGAAACGATTATAAGCGTTTATAAGTTTGTCATACAATTGAAGTAAACAATTTATAAATAAATATGACTCATAAATTATTTATTCAGATTAACAACTGTTAAACTATGTAATGTAACATGCATTTTTAGACAAGAAATTTTTTACTTTATTATGCATTAAAATAATATTTTAGTTATTGCCTTACAATCATTCGATTTCTTTTTGATATAATTATGAGATTGTGAAGAACAAATTTATACATAGAGAAAACATAGACATTGAAATGATCGATTTTGGAACAAAGTAAATTATTAGCTTAAATCCACATTTTATCATAAAAACTATTTTTTGTTACATTATCTATCAAGAACTACGATAAAACTGGTTGCTCACCTTTTCTGATCTTTTAAAGCGGACCGATTTCATTCAACTAATAGTGTATTTACATATTTTTTACAATTTTATATCTTAAAAATAATCATGCGAAATAGTAACCACAATTTTATGATCAACGCTTCCAAATTACTATTTTAGTGGAGCAACAATCATGGACAGGGCTTAACAATACCCAACATATGTTGATAATATGGATGAAAAAAAAATCTAACTCCTGGTTGAATTTACACTAAAAAGTAATGTTTTTAAAAAACCTAAATACCTATTTCTGGGCTACATAAACTAATTTAAAATTTAATTCATGTTGTAATAAATAAGGCTCAGTCTTAGCCCATCATGTGATAGAATTTTACTACGGTTTTTGTAATCTTATACTTTGAAGAATGTGAAGAGCGAAATGACCGCAAATAGCGCGCCAAATTCCATTTTTTTTTTGCCTTTTCTTCACGTCTATCGAATTATATAATTCAATATTTTGCATTAGAAATTATCCTTCAAAATCTGGTAGTATCAGAAATTCAGAATCAACTGCATTATTTAATCAATTGGAAAAATAATAAGGTAAATTTAATTGAAATAAATCGTAAATGATATTCATGATGATTCTCATCCTGATTATGAAACAATACATTTACTGTTACATTAAGTCCCAAAAAGGTTAGGGAGAACGTGCTCCGGATGCTTCCCCTCCCGGCGTTACACTTATGGGTGTAATAATTAGATAAAATAAATGGAGATGATTGTAGATGATATTCTTTTTAGTGATTAGATGTATTAAATTTTTGTGCTGATTAGCAGTAGTAATAGAAATTCAAAACGAAGAATTGTATCTCTTGGGAATAAAACAAGGAAAACTTTCAGTGTGACACAAGAAATCAGTTCACAATTCTGTGCCTCAGAACTACAGGAACGTAAGTCGCATTATGGTTATTTTATAGTAGAGAGGAAAAACTTTTTCCTGGCCCATGAAAGGATGGGACGCGCGCTCTTTTAACCCTGGTAAAAAAATTGAAAAGTTTTTTTTTCTTTAAAGAATTACGTTCACATGGCTCGACGCAGAATAGACTTCTATATAAAATACATGAAAAAAACAGAAAATCGCAATTTTTGGACTTACGTACTTCCGGCTCTGAGGTACAGAATTTTCGGTGCAAAATTTATTTTTCCTGACGATGCTCCAGATATGATAATATCACTTCGAGAATGTGTCAGAACGGGATCTCTCTCTGGAGGTCAGGGATATCAACGATGTGCTTGCAAGGGAAAGTGCTAGTCCGACAAGTGCAAAGGTAAGGAATCAGCCAAACTCTCCAGTTTTAAATGTCATAATAGTCTAATGTGTTTGAATGAGTAAACTTATAGGTAAATGTATTTTTCCTCCTCTTGAATGTTGGTTTAATTATTATTATTATTATTTGTATAAGTTCTAAAAAAAAATTTTTTTTTTTTTTGGTCAGGTGTAATGATTTGACAAAACATAAAAGTTATCTAGAATTTTCAATTATTTTTAATTCGGTAAATTTGATTAGCACTCAATAATTTAACCCTTTTAACAGGTTTAGTGGTGATTGTGTCACCCAGAGTGGTGATATGTGGTGTCACTCCCCTATCCCACACACACGAAAAAAACAAAACAAAAAAAAAATTAATGTTTTATGCGAACATGAAGTTCATACAACTTTCAAGCACAATTTTTAATGTATGTGGTAAAACGAAAATAATACATTAAAAGCAAGTATAAATTATGAATACATTTTGTGTAAAATTTGTCCTAGACGCATATGCAACCACCCCGTCCCCGCAATACTGAATCCATTTTCTTCGAAATTCGATTAATTAAGCAATTTAAGATATATTTGGAGACATTTTCAGAATCGCGGTACTACTTAACTTTTCCTATCTCTGAAATCCTTTTTCGGTGTCAGAAAGTTGTCACCAGGGACGGACCGCTCCCTCCGCCTACCCTCCCGTAGTGACGCTACCGATTATATTATTTAGGACATTATTTAATTTGTTTGTTCTAAGATAATTAATGAAAGATAAAGCTGCACTACTTTTAATATTTTTTAATTGAAATACTAAGTAAGCTTTGATAGCTATCATTACATTCTTTTAATTTTTAACGAATTTTTTTCGTGTTGAAAATATTATTTTTTTTTTTTGGAATTAAGCATTAGTTACTCCACAGGATGATTCATAATTAGTACATTCCCCATCACGAGTCGGGGAATATGTAAATAAACCGGTAAATTTGATAAATATTGATATTTATCACATTTACCCAGTTTTTAGGGGATTATGAAAAAAAACCGGTAATTGTATGCAATCGCCAATTTATCCCTGTTACTGTAACATATACAGATAACCACGCTGTATTTTCCATTCATTGTTTTCATTCTAAATGTGAAAATAAATAAAACAAAGAGACACCTTAGCACACTGCTTCATCTTGAGCTAGAGAAGAAAAAAAGTTTCTTACAATTAAAGAAATAGTCAAGATCCTCGATATGCAGTAGAACACTGAAAGCGATTTGATCAGCTGCACAGCACAAATCATCATCATCATCATAGTTTTGGTTATAATTATTATTACTCTATCTACTGTACAGTAGCATTGTTATGCCGCATTTCGGTAATTTTATTGCGTTTTGTAAATATAGAGTATTGAACTTCACCTCTCGCTCTTTCTCCCATTGAGCATTGATTTCATAAACCATAACGGTATTTTGTATTGAATATTGAATAACGCCGATTTTTCTTTTTAAATACAGTATAGGTTCAATTCTTTATGTGGAAGACGTAGAAATATACTAAAGGATTGGTTTAAAGCAGTTTGAGGGGTGTTTACTAGTGTCAAAAATAAAAATGTATGATTATCAAAAAGTCGTATAGGGGAAAGTGGGGTAAAACCGGGAAGTCGGGAGCAAACCGAGTAACCCCTTCTAGCCTCTGTAAGCACTGTAATCGCGTGGACAAGAGAGGAATTACCTTCCACCTTGATGAAGAAGCAGCGGCAATTAAATTAGAACGTAATAGACTCGCTTCTTTCGTTCTTGTGAAGAAAATTATGTTTGACAGGTTTTGCTTTATATGTTTGAACAAAACTAGACAGGTTTTGCTTAAAATGTTTGAACAAAACTAGACCGATTATACTACGTTCCTGTTTCTGCAACAGTAAAGGTATGTAGCTCTCTTTGTAGGAGAAGACCGCTTATATTGGACCACTGCTTAAATTGGACCGGGGACTTAAAGTCTAGCGTAGAGTTCTGTGCTACACTGTACCGGTGAAAGTACAAAGATTTGTGTCTGAGACCTTTGAGGATAAAGTTTCGTCACATTTCGATCTGCATAGCTTGAGTTACGATGTGATTCGTGTTGAAAACGTGTTCGATCTTATTTTGAGAACTTGTATTTAGTAGAATAATATTAAAAATTGTGAACTGAGAAAATTGCTTTTATAGTATTGCAAACAGTATTTAATAAGGATTACAGCAATATATTTACCTGCACGATTGGGAAACTTGTTGACAAGGTAGAAACAAAAGAATAAAAAATGGCGTGCTTTCCTTTATTGGACCGAAAAAATTTTCCTATATCGGACGGGTGGTCCAATTTAAGAATATGTAACTCAGCAAGCCTTTTTACTTATCATGTTATAAAATAAGTGGTTAGTGTAACTTAGTAATGTAGTTAGGATTATTTTGATCATATTTTAACACTTATTCAGGAAATTCATTTTTACTTTTTGTTTTTATCAAGCATACTTTCTAGAAGCTGCCACCCATAAAACTAGGTGTTTATCCACTTCAATTTCAGTTTTGTTAAATATAGTTTTCCAATTTGACTGAAATTGGACTTGTTCAAGTTACTTATTATGACTGGTTATTTTATTAACTACAAGGACAGGTAATCCGGTTTAAGAACAGGAAATTCAAACAAACTTTTTATTTTTGTTTTACAGAAAATAATTCAGTGGTGACATTTAAATGCGCATTAAGGATTACTTAAAATATAAATTAAGGCTTATTAAAGCATTCACACTGGCTTTTATTAAGTAAGTTGCTTAGAAGCTTCAACCTCATAAAATAGATTTCTTTTCTTCTTTTCTTTTTAGCCAGAAGCTTCAATTTCAGTTTTGTTAGATAAATTCCTTTTTTTTTTTTAAATTTGACTGAAATTTGTGCTCGTTAAACCTTTTTTTAGCTGATTTTTTTATTAATTACAAGCTACGTTAATTTCTATCATTCTTGGTTTTAGAAGATGTCTAAAAGGGGAAATGTGGTTCTTAGGCGGGAGAAAATAATGGAAAGAGCCTTAGCTGTTTGTATTAATGATGATATGGGGCTATGCTATAAATTTGGGTAACGATAACGGGGTAATTATGCTTTCTCCTGCAGCACATATTAAGCATCGTTTACAGCCCTTAGACGTGGCCCTTTTCAAGCCTCTGTCCACATATTTCAATCGAACCTGGGATACGTGTATGCGAGAACATCCAATGAAGTTCTTTACCTAATTAAAAATAAGATAATTGTTAGGTAACTCTTATGAACAAACTGCAAGTGTGGCCAATATTCTGTGAATGGATTCTCTAGAACAGGAGTTTGACCTGTCAGTACAGTTGTGTTTAATGACAGCGACTTTGCAGCAATCGAGTCAGAAGTTTGCAGTCCAGATGAGACTACCAAATTAAACAGGTCACCATGTTCGGTGTCAGCTGTTCAAGATGCACAAGAACAATGGACGGAGAAAATTAATGCAAGTTCCGAGGAATCAGTGGTTAGTTCTCATCAAGTTATGATCGTCGGTTCTATTGATACATTTGTTAAAGTGGCATACATATTGCCTTTGCATAAAAAAATGGAAGGCAGAAGAAGGAAACCTACTTCAGCAAACGTCATCACCACAGAAAAAAGACACAGAACAGAAAAAGCCGCAAAAGAAGGAGCAAAAAAACCCCAGAAAAGAACTGGTATTGCAATATTTGCCATTGAGATGAAGTGCAAAGCATGATTTAGTGTATGAAATGCCATCAGTGGGTTCTCCAGCACTGCGCCAAGTTAGTCCAAAGAAAAGGAAATTCTATTGCAAATCCTGTAAAAAGACTGTACAATTTAAATGCAAGTTATTATATCATTTACTGTTACGGTCCAATTTAGGAAGCGCATGGTCCAATATTAGGCGCACATATTCCGAAATTGGACTTTTGCAACTTTGTTAAAAATAATTTTTTAAAAAATTATCGTCATATTTACAGAAAATGTAAGTACCTATGGCGGTTCCAAATTGAATTTGCCTTATTTTTTGTTTTAGTTTCGCTTCACATTTAGCGACACGGGCCTCTTGTTCTTAGGGGGTAAAATATAGGCGGTCTTCCCCTACAACATTTAATTACCTTCATTATCGTTCTAAGTAATTGACTGTAGCGTTCTGTATAGTCATAAGACGGCATTTTTTATGAAAGCTGTACGTGCGGGGCAAAACCGGGTACTAACCGAGGGGTAAAACCGGGTACTAACCGAGGGGTAAAACCGGGAACTACCTGGTTTTGCACCTTGATTTTTAAAACGTAGTATGTCTATTATATAATAATAATAAAACTTTTATTTAACCAAATTATTTTACAATGAGGTTAAAAAACAAGATACATGAAACAAGCTTCATCTTCAGGCAACATTAGAAGAAAAGAAAAAAAAAAAATGATGGAAAGAAGATCGAAGATAGACGGAAAAATAAAAAATCTGAAGGAAAGATAAACGAATCAATGTAAGGGCAACATTATAAAGATGCCAAAAAGGAACAGACAGAAAATAAAAGCGTCCAAAAAAAGAAAAACCGAAGTAGCAAATGAGGGATGAGTCCACTGAAGAGGATGACAACACTGCCTGTATTTACTGCAATGAACTTTACTCGAACTCCAAGTGGTGAGGGATGGATCCAATGCATCCTATGTCGTCATTGGGCCCATGAAAGCTGCTCTGGGGCCGAAGAGGAAGATAACTATTTTACTTGCAACTTGTGTCAATAGGCCTTATATTATAGCAAAAAATTAAAGGTAAAAACGATTAAATTTACTGACAACTCATCAATATGTGTCTTTTTATACTTATTCTGTAATGTTATGATAATAGTAAACATATATCACTAAATAAAATTTGAATTTTGAAGAAACTTTCAAAATTTTTATTTTTTCATAGCAATAACATGTCTATCCCGTTTCCGGGTAAAATGACTTTTTTTTTTTTTACAAAAAATGAATAAAAATCAAAAAATAAAAGCACTTATGTTTTTGAAACTGCGGTGGCAATAATAGATAAGTAGTGCATACTTTTGCAAAATTTGTTCCTTTATGCTAAAAACTGTGATTTCTGGAAACCTGCAAAACTTAGGGTCCCGGTTTTACCCCACTTTTTCCTACATACCCTTTTTTCCCAACGCGAAATTTCGACTTACGCAAGGGGTCTTGGAACGCATCCTTCACGCAAGTCGAGACTACACTGTATTATGATTTTAACAAGGTGGAACTATGTGGTTTCTTTCATTCTTAAATTCAAATAAGCTGAAAAAGAAATCTGTTATCCCCGTTTCGCACGGGTCAGCTATATATATTATTTCTCAAGGATGATTTTTGTGACAACGTCATATTTTTGTCAATAATTCATCAAACTTTATGCGTAAGACCTCATTTTAAAGATTTTTTTCGTCGTTTTCGACGAAAATGAAACAGAAAACTCACATTGTGATGGTTTTGCAAAAAAATCGGTTTAATTAACATTTCTTTAATGTACAGCGCCTCGTGAGTCATGCTGTGCGGCTACGGTGGTTAGAGCGTCGTGCTTGAAACGCGAACATCGTGAATTCAGTAAGTTACCGCCCTATAGCCAGGGCTAAGGCAGAAATACATGAAATACACCGCCAGTTCAGTCAATTCCAGCCGAGGACTGCAGTTTCGTGAGTTCGATCCCGCAGTTCATTTTGCCGTTTTTGAATAACTTTTTTCCCTCGGGTTCAACTTGATCCAAATTTCCCAGAATATATAATCTGAACTCATTGTAGGATTTTGAACCACAGTCGCATTGTTGTATTAAAATCAGAAATAAAAATGATTATTTTAGCATGATAAATTGCATTATTATGAATAATATTTCATAAAAGCCTTCTTTATGCTTCATAAAACTACAAAAGTAAGGCATTATTTTATTTTATTTTTCACCTTCTTTGGCAAAAAATAAACAAAAAATTCTCATTACGACTGCTTTTCGAAACATTACCGTTAAAAAAAAAAAAAAAAACTCGTTTTGAATTGCTGCTGTCAAGAGCGAATATTTCGCACGGATCAGCTAGGATATATTATTATTAGTATTAACATTACTATTTTACATTTGAATAGTTAGCCTGGAGTGAAGTTATCCTTCTATTTAGGGTACTTTAAGCTAGGTCATAAATGGGATGAAAAAAAATAAAAAAGAAGTGGAACGACAACGAAGAGAAATAAGATTTCTAACTATTCAAAAAATTAACTTCAGAATTATTGAATGATGTATTGTGCTTTGTACAGTATTACGAAATTTTTCTTTCTCTTTTTGCGTAATATAGAGTGTAAAACATATTGCACAACGTTGCCAGAAGAGTGTAGTTCTGGGATTTCTAGCTTAAAAAAAAAAAAAAAAATCAAATATACTGAAGAAACTGAAGTGACACCAAGGTAACCGAAATAACTTGAAGTTACATTAAACGACTGCACTTTAAAGTAATAGTTTAGTTTACTCTTTAAACTTTAAATTCAATTGTTTCTTGACCAATGTTTTCTTATAACTGCAATAATTAGTAACCGTTCTAAAGAGAACTGTGCTCTAACGCAGGAAAACTGCAAAATAAATGGCTAACTATGCAATTTATTCAATTTATCTCGCAGTTTTTTGTGCCTTACAAAGTAATTCTCACATATACAGTCTTCAAAAAAAAAGCTAATGTTCACTACTTGTATAGATTTTAACCTTTTCAATATTTTCGACTCAAAATGATAACTTTTGCTCAGAATTAATCACAGTTCTTACTTGCGCTAGAGCATTTAATCATAGCTTTTTCTTGACCGTGAAAACAAGAAATGAGACAGGACCGCAGGGGGAAAGTTGGATTCGTCCCATTTCCAGGACTGAAAACTAGTTATGTTTACCTGTTATTCTTTTTCTTCCGAGCACTATCTTATAAGCAAGCATTAAATATATCCATTCTCTAGTTCAGAGTTAAGTAAAACTAAAACAATTGACATGGAAACAATGGGATTTGGCACAGTTTTGATTTTTTTCGTAAATAAAATTGCTAATATTATATGCTCTTCAATTTTATAGAAAACCAAGAAAAAGGCGATAAAATCTAAACTGGTCTTTTTTAGGCTCAACACTATCCATCAACTATGACATCTACTGTGCAAAATAATGCAAGATCCCCCCATTTTTTTTCTTTTTTCGAACTACAGCACTGCTACTGTTACTATATATGGATTATTGAACATTCTCATAATAACAGTCATTTTGAACTTAATTAAGTTCAGAAAAATTAAAGTGGGAGGAATAAGATGAAACCTTTTATAGAGATACATATATGTAAGGGCTTTGTAAAAAAAAATATCGGTCCTGTAAAACAAAACTATTTCGGAATTGCATTACACCCTCAGCATTATATCACTTAAGCGTCATTCCCCCACTAATGAGGAATGACGAATTCATTAAAGTTAAATTCTAGTACTTATGCCTTACTGATATTTAAGTTTATTCACATACAAATATTCTCAAACCAGGAAGTAACTTATGATGATGCAGTTTTCATGCATTATTTTATTCATTTTTCTATGCAAACAGATGAGAGGAAATGATGGATGCAAAATCCCTTATCTAACCTCATGCTTTCATATAGATTCCAAGTAAACATTTCCCAAAAGTTAAAGACGCAAATATGGTGCAATATTTTTTTGGGTATCCAGCTGTAAATTCCTACACTTTTTGCCAAAAAAAAGTATTTCGTAGCGATTCTGGGAAAGAAATTGACTGTTGTGAGGGAATGACACTAACCGCTGGAGACAAACCTAAAGATAATTACGTGAACTCATTTTTAATGAAAATTTAATCTTAAATGTTTTTTTTTACTTAAATTCTTTGATATTTTGAAATGAAAATTTAAAATTGTGAACTAAATTTTTTGTTTGTCTGCTTAGAAATAAATTTTTGCTTATATTTTACTAACAGTAGGGATAAGCTTAGAATTATATTTGGGTACTTCAGACTTATATTAAAGACATTTAAAATAAACTATAGACATTTTACTTTTAATGATTATGTTAACCTCTAGCCTGCAAAGTATTTAAACCCCTAAAAATATGTATTAGTCATAAAACATTCGTAAATTATAACAAGGACATGAAAATGACCGTTTCTGGGAGAATGACCCTATGTTAACTGTTAATGTGGAATTTTTATAATGACGCTTTTCACAGATTGAAGCAGTGTCGATGAATGATATTTAATGAAAACAGAATAAAAACTAAAATGTTAACATTTTAAAGCTACGGCATGCAATCAGTGCATCATTTGTTAATCCTGTGCATTGTAGCAAAACAAAGATGTGGAGATATACACATAGGCGGATTTAGGACTGAGTTCTTGGGGGGGCAGGATTTTTTTTTTTTTTTTTTGAGCAACATTTTAAATTCCCCCCCCCCCCCCCATGTTTTGGTCTGTTTTCCTCTGATGCATAAGGCCATGCTTTACTTTTTCTTTGTTTCGTTTTCATTAATGTGTTTTCATGCTGTCCTATTTGCAGGGGTGATTGTGTTCCGGTATTTTACCGAATTTCCGGTATTTTCGGACGTATTTCCGGTATTTTTATGTCCGAAAATACCGAAATTATGTTTTTTTTTGTTATGCTTTTATCTCCCTACCTCCGCAATTTTTTAAAATTATATATAACTCATCAAATATACCTGCAAGAGCCTTAAGATGGACACCTATCCCTTAAGATGGACAAATAAATGTCAAGATAATTTGTATAACACCAGCTCAAAAGTAACTTTGTAACCCATTAAAAATTTAATCACATGTACACACAATATTTTGACTCAGAACTATTTAATACTATGGCAAAGATGCACTTTAGTAATAAGGGTCAAAGATTACCCCCCCCCCCCTTTGAAACTTTCAGGTATTTTTTGATGAACTCACAATCACCCCTGTATTTGAATTGACCTGAAGAGAGGTGACTGGTATCAAGAGAGTGACGCAGGGCTCCCTTTTAAGTAGGACATAGAATATTCCCTAATGTAGGGGGGTCCGGGGGTTTGTCCCCCGGAGGAAATTTTGTAAAATGGATATAAAATTCTGCATTTCGGAGCCTTATAAGGGTTAATTGGATAGATAAAAATCTCTGGAAAAAAAAGACAAATATATATATTTAAGTTTTATGATTTAAATGTGCGTAAGTTAATACTTTAAAAGAAATGCTATACAGATTTAGAAAATATGTAACATGAGAGTAGCATACTACTTATTAGAACAATTCATAATTTATACACTTGATAAGAAATAAAATTGAAGCACACTTTGCATAGGAGTTTCAAAGACTTGTCTAATTATTTTCAAGGTTTGGTTGGTTAGATTGGGTGTTTTGGCACAAGAGCCCTAGTAGGTTATAATGCGCCAATTCTTTTCAAGAATTTTAGAACATTTAATAATTTAAGGCACCTCATTTACACTTTCCAGTCTCTGAAATTGAGTTCTAGATTATGCAATTATACAGTATTATTCAAACTTTGTAAAAAAAACAAAAAAAAAAAAAAAAAAAAAAACAGCTACTTTAAGTTTAAAAGAAAAAAATAAACTATAGAATTCTCTCATTACAATAACCTTGTTTTTAATTATAAGCAGTGCAGAAAACGAAAAGGAATAGAGGTAGTGTATCATTTTTTCCGGGCTAAACAGATTAACAATATGCAGTAGAAGCAAGATAAAAGCAATCAGTACAAAAGAATTTCCAAAATACTGCATTTGGGATTAAATAAATAGCAAGATATGAAACATCTGAGTCACAAAAATTTATTTCAAGTAATATGTTAAAAACGTAAGCACCATGATTTTTACACTTTTGATGCAGGATGTAGCAAGGAGCTGAATTTGACATGTTTTGGCATTCCTCCCCCTACCATTTGTTAGAAATTTTAAAATTTCAGGTTTGTAGCCACACGTTTTCCAGTATTCAAGGTTTTCAAGCACTTGAAAATAAAATTAGTTTTTTCAAGCACTTTTCATTTTTTAAGGAACAAATCATGCAATTTTTTTGCGAGTTACGGACCCACTTCAAAGCAGTAGCCCGAAGCTATGGCTTATTTATCTTATAGGCAAATCCGGCCCTATATGTAATTCACTCTTACCTGCAGATTTTTGTAATTTTTACGAAAATTCGTCAGTTTTTACGGTTAAAGGATTTTTACAATTTTACCAATCTGAACGTGTGAATTCCAGAAGGTTCTTCAAAATGTTTTGTCTGTAAGAACACAAAATATATCGTTTTTGAAGCCACGCAAATTGAAAATAAACATTCTGAGAAAGAAAACAAATCATAACGAGTAGATCGTTCTGTTAGCGCAAATGGGGGAGGGGGGTTCTCTTTGTTTTAGGTTCTAATTTAATACTTGTCAATTATTATAATAGTTGCAGCTGAATGCATAGCTTGTTTAGCCTATATTTTCATTTATATACTTGCCCAAATGGTTTTCAATCCAAAATAGTGAATATAGGCATATATTTAGCACCCCAGTGACAGCTGTACTATTTGTATTTAATGTTCTTTTTTTTTCTTTTCTCCCATCAGAAAAGGACATTCGCTATTCTCTTCATTTTCATTGAACTATCCAAAAAAGAAAAAAAATAATGATTTTTTTGTTTTAAGATTTTGGAAGATGTGTTCTTACTATTTTAAGTCCTCCCAAAACTGGGGTGCATTGCCCCTCTATGCCCCCCCTCAATAAATCCAAATATAAAAATTCTCCCTTCTGAACAAGTCAAAAAAGAAAAAAAAAGATTTTTTTAAATTTTTTTTGGAAAATGTGTTGTTACTGTATAAAGTCCTCCCAAAACTGGGGGGGCATTGCCCCCCTCTGACCCCCCATAAATCCGCCCATGGATATACATAAAATCTTAAGTTCCGAAGTACTTCAGGTAAGTGGTGATAAATTTTCAAAAAGAAATTTGAATTCTAGATGCCTCACAATATAAGTAATCTGTTTATGCAAACTTATGGTAACTCTTTTCGTCGGTTAAAGTCAAGAAGTAACATTTCTTGAAAGCAGAGTGAAATTTTTAATGTTGACACGGCTTTATTCTTATAAATTTTTAGGCGTTTCTATATATTCTCAATTGATTTAATATATCTTTAGGTTAACAATGAAATATTTAAATAATTATTTCTGTTGTAGCCATAACATTGCAACTTTAAATGATCGAAAAGTTGAATTTTGTGCTGTGAAGATAAGCTTTTTGATATTTTCGGAACTGTACGACATTTCTCCAGTTTTTTGGGCAAATATATGGGTGAATTTCAAAAAGTTTTTCATAACTCGGTACCAAAGGCTAGGCGCAAATTAATTTTGTATTTCACTATGAACAATGCTAATATCCAATTTTCGGAATACAAAGCTATTAATGAAAATTTATGAAAGAAATTAAAACTGGCAAAATATGGATAACAAAAGAATTTGGTTTTATAAAACTCGAAAGGGGGGAGTATGAAAAATGCTGGATGGGAAATTTATAGCCAGTTTAGTATGTTCAAAGTTATAAAATCTCCGATTATGCTTTTCTGTCCTGTAATCGCTCAAGGGATAATAGCAAATTTTAAAAATTAAAATATTTGAGATAAAATTTGCAAAGAAAAATAATATTGACTAAATGAAATGGAGGTAGTCGCATGTAAACGGTAATACTCACTGCATTTACATAAAGTCGAAACATATACGTGGAAACATGGTTGAAATTTTGAAGGCAAAAAAAAAAAAAAAAAAACTCTATTAGCTAATAGAGCTACATTTTCGAGTAGAAAAGTCACGGTCTTATGCGCCAGTCAATTCGAATTTCCGTCATATAACAGAGCTGCCGTTTGAAGCCTTCTCCCTGGTTGAAGTAGGCGTCAACCAGCAGTGCTAGTGCCTGACGGAGGTTCGAATCGACTTGTGAGTACGACTGTTAAGTTTTAACTTTTTCCCCACTTAAATGTAAATTTTATTTTTACTTCAAATCCTGCTCAGATTTAAAACACTAGCGAATTTGATAGTCCAGAAAATTTCAGTAATGACGATTTCAAGACGTCGTATTTGCTCGTCATTGTACTGGCCCCGTTTTTTCATTCGGTACCGTAAAATGGGGTGAAACGGATCGAAACTCCCAATTATACAAAATTCCCCATAAATGAACATCTAGGTGTTTTTAAGATGGTAATACCATGAGGAGTTAAGAAATGACGTTTTGTCACTCTAGAAACATAATTGAGTAATTAACAAAACTGCAAGTGTAAAGCCAAATAACCTCACGTTTTCATCATCTTTGAAATTCCGTGTGTAAGTACTGACCTTTTCGTGTTCCAAACCTAAGGAAAGTATTTTATACTAGGCAGGCCTTCATAACAGTCTAACCCAGTGGTTCTCAAAATGGGTGCCGTAAAAAGAGGTGAGGGGTGTCGCGATGTGTCCATAGTATCAATATATATGTCAGGTGAGTGCGCCAAATAAATACCTGGTAGGCCAGTAAGGAAAACCTCCATTTTTTGATACAGTATAACAAACATTCACTAGATCCTCTTTCATCGTCTTCATAAAGCCCAACCGATGATAAAGCGTTATCAACAAGCCATTTTTAGCTACCAGGCAACAGTGTATCAAACGTTGTTGCATAAGAGTGATAGCAAAACCAACTGATCTTATTTTATGGTATTTTTTTCCTACTTAACTCCCTGAAGTTTAACTAGAATAAAAAGAAGTTGCACACTGTTCTTGAAACCTAAATTATGTGGTTGATGAACTCAAAAAGAGAAATGTCGTTGTGTGTCATCATTTTTACCTAGAAAAGTAGATTGTAGTACGACAGGACCATGGTCGCCTTAGAAACACTTGTCCTTATTATATAACACCGGAGTATTTGGGAGGAGGATGTGATCCTGTGCGTCATATATGCTGCACATATGTGCACGAACTGTGCGCAAGTGTGAGAAAAAAAAAACTCCGGAAAATAACGACTTATTAGTTGTTAGATAAAAACATCTTTATGATAGAGATGGACTAGGGTGCCGTGAGAAAAATCTAAATTTTCAAAGGGTGCCGTGAGTCGAAAAAGCTTGAGAACCCCTGGTATAACCTATAAGAATATATTTGAATTCTTCAAACTCAACGTCATAAAAAGTGAAGAATTACTGACCACGTGATGGATTTAGGATTTACGAGATGTATCGAAACACACTTTTTTTGTTCTGACTCTTTCCTCAGATTACTGCAATGGTTTATTCGAAAACACAGCAGTACTTTCACGTTATACATGAAAATATATGTATCTAGGCGCAACGAGGAAGAAGGGGTTGGAGGTTAACCCTACTGAGAAGCTTTGGATTTTAAACCATATTGCCAATCTTTGTGTGTTAGCTTATAGATATGCATGTATGAGTCTGATTCCCTTCTTCTTTATTCATATAATGACTTCTTTATACATAGGATGTAAACTAATTTCAAACGAATCTTCATAATCTACTGCAAAACTATAACAACTAAAAAATTAATAGCTCTTTACCCTTTCCTTTGTGTTTCTTTTTTGCCAATATCGCTACTCTATTAGATTGCGGTCTCCACCAAAAAATGTATCGTAATTCTTTCTGAAAAAAAAAAAGTAGCATAGAAATGGTTCACTGAGAGTAAAAAAATAATATGCCCTGGAAAAGCTCCAAGGGGGTAAGCTCATTCAAAATATTAGTTACTAGCGGGAGAAGGAGAGTTTTTTTTTTTTTTTTTTTGTTACTATGGACATACTATGTATAAAATTTTTAAAAAGTGAAAAACCTTTACTTACTTTTAAAATTCTATATTGATGCACAAAATGTTTATTAAGTTATGTTACCAATATACTATCTCTTCATACCCGCAATATGAAATATATATTTTTTTAAAATTTTCCAATATGAAATTTAAAAAGTATAATTTGATATTCATCCCTTTACTGCCCTCCGTGACTTGAAGTCTCATCAAATTTCATTATTATGTTTCCTTATAGGAGCGTTATTTTTTTGTTGACCAGTATGGCTAGAGTAGGGCAATAGGGCTACGTTACACTTAGATTGTTGTTATTCACACAAATTAATAACTATACTCTGATCCGTGTCTCAAAAATTTAATTATTAATACACTTCTACGTGTGCACCTTTTGTAATTCTGGGAAGATTTTCTACTTCACGCTAGTCACTAGCGCAGCCAGAATGTACCTTCTGGGAGGTGAGGGTTTGGTCCAGGTCCGTCATTTAGGAGTTCAGGAGCATGTGTGTGTGGGGGGGGGGTGGCAATTGCCCCCTGGCTTGGGGCATTAATACGTTTGTATATATCGTCGCCTCATAGCAGCACTAAGACATCTAATCCCAGGAATAACACTAAGATATCCTACTGTTGTTCTGAGGCGACGATATGTTGTCGTGATATTCGTTGTAGTATAAGGTGGTTGCTTCAAATAAGGGCATGTTGACCAATAAGGCCATCTTCCCGCTGAATATAATTTGAAAGTTAACTAAAATAACAGATTTTGCTTTATTTCTAGTATTGTAAGCTAGCTCGTAGGCTTTAGAAGGTATTTACTGTTACTGTCAAATCCGTTACCAACCAAGTCCTTTACGGTATTACTGGTAACGGATTTGACAGGCTTCTAAATTTTCCAAGGTAAGTTGTTTATACTAGACATCAAGCAAGCACCAAGTATTAAAATATTATGCTTCTACGCTGGAAAAAAAAAACAGTACTACTAGGAAAGCTCTAAACAGTTAATGGTTTCTCGTAACGATACAGCTTCTTCTTAAGTAACGTTGTTAACGTTACGCAAGAAAAAACTGTATAGTTACTAGATACTTAAATGGAAGCTGGGTTTTTTAGACATTTTCTATTAGTACAACATTTCTTTTAAATTTATTTTAATAATGTAGTTAACGGAATACCAAAATTAAACAATGCAACTAAGTTTCGGAACTTTTTACTCAATCGTGTATCTAAAATTCATTGAATATCTCTGGTAAGTGACTTGAAAAATTGACCCACAATTTTGAGAAAAACAGTTCATAGAAGAGTGTAAGGTAAATAGTCATATTTCGTCCCCTTAAGTTTCTCTGGTCTGACACTAGGTGTCTCCATAGGTGATATTTTTTTCTGGTTATGGTCAAGAACACTATTTATTTGTTGAATTTTCATGAGTCTAGTAGGCTGCGTTGCTGTTTGGGAGCACTTATTCTGATTTTTGGAAACTTGATTTATCGCACTACTATATGTAAATGCTCCTTTGGATTAAGCAGGAAGCCGCAATATTGACGAATATGATGTTCCATATTTTGTCCCCTATCAGGATTGGAGTAAAAGACAATGATGCAGAGTATCTTATGTGCCAAAAACATTTTCATAATATAGGCACGATGCCCTCAATGCGCCTCGTGGCAAATACAAAATGTGCTCCTTTGTTTGGAGGCTTGAAAAATCAATCTTACATTTGTTGAGTAAGTATTTTGTAAAAAGAAAAAAAAAAGCGTCATCTGGGATGTTATCCTTTAATACAATTTATTAATCCTTATTTATTATTATTATTACCAGGTTTTTAACTCATTATTACCTCTTTTAGAATGTGTATTGGAATGTATTTTAGCTTAAATACCATGCGCATGCTTAGTTCGTGGTGCCATATAAATTTTTCTGGATTAATTGATCGTAACGTATGCTAATTAGAGACCAAAAAAGCTTATGTGGGACGAAATATGGCGATTTTACCCTACCAAAAGCAAAAAGGCATAAGTAATTGTATTTTACGATCCATCCAACATATAAATGAGCTACTTTTTTACTTTCAATGTGAAATTTGAAGGCCAACAATGTGTTTTTCATGAAATGTATGAATTTGTTGGAAATGACTCTTACTCTCTATAAATAGCAGGGGTTGAAGATTCAATAATGGTTTAAAAACATTTTAAAGTTTCATCATTCGATGGTTCTTGTTTGAATATTACATACTTTTGATGTTAAATCGTGGTATGCCAAAATTCTTAAGTTAAGTCATGATTAAATTATGTATGATTCCCATTTTCAATGGCATTCTATAAACCATAACTATGATACGGAAAATATTATGCAAAAAAATAAAATTTGAGGTGAAAATAAAAAAAACTGAGATTTAAAAGTGAAAAACATTTTGTAATCGCAACATATGGACGATTTTTACTAGTTCAATATAAATAATTGCGCTTTAACTTCATAAAAGGTTTTAAACATTTAACAGCAAATAATTACTTCAGTTAAAATACAATGCACAAAAAATCATAGAACTGACTTCAAAATTTCTCTAAAAAGTGAAAAATAATTTTATTCTTTAAACATCATCAATAATACTTTTAAACATAATTTTTGAAGAAGTTGGCGCGAAAGCAAAAAGTAAAATCCAGTGTAACCATGCTTCGTTCATATTCTTTTCCAGAAGATCATCCAAAGTTAGGAGCGAGACATTTATATCGCTACTCTAATATAGGCTTGCCAGTTTTCTGAAATTCTCAACCGGGACACCGGAGTACACCCCCCCCCCTTTCCTCTTGCCCCGTCACGAGTATTCAAAAGGAAACCAGGGGGTGATAGTGGATTAAAGTAAAATTTTCTGAAGACTGAAGTTTTCAAAAATTATGAGAAAGCTCGACCCCCCCCCCCCGTAAAAACTTGTAAAATATGTAAACAAAAATTATTAAACATAAACGTTTTAAAAGTGTTTTTTTTTTTTTCAATAATTTTTCTGCTTTAGATTGTGTTGTCAGCCTAAAATGTTTGGAAATTTGGAATCAGAAACATCCTTGAAGGGAACACACCCCTGGCTGGTTTTTAGTGTGTTTTAGAGAGTAGTTTATTCTCAACGCTATGAATAAATACTAATTATGAGCCTAAACCAGAGGTGATAATGAATGACACAAGCAGATAAATTTAAACATTTTATCTCTTACATGTGAATATTTATTAGTTTCTTTAGTGAGAAGAAATGTCTGAATGAGGAATAAAAACTTGAACAATACTTTTATGTATTTTTTATTCACTAGGACTTTTTTTGGAAAGTCTTTTTTAATTTTAATGTTGTTGTAAAAATCCTCAGAAGCTGATTCGATATTAATTTTACAAGTCTATGTTTCAACACAAAAATTATTTCAGTGAATGTTCATAACTTTTGAAAACACCCATTTAGGTGGTCCTTCAATATTTTTGCATCTGCCATGTTGAAACTTTAGGTACTGATTTAAATTTTGGCGATGTCCGTAATCATCCAAAATAATCCTTCACAGTTAATTATTCTTACACTTTTTTCTTTTCTAATCAAATTTATCTTTTTCCGGAACTTGAAGTAAACCGGCCGGGACACCGGGATTTTGCCTGAAAACCGGGACGTCTGGCAAGCCTACAATGCTGTCACCAATGCATAATGTATGTGGTAGTGAAGAAACTGAGTCTGGTTAAATTTATAGTTGTAGTTGAGTTATGGCTGTGAATGATTTTATCTATAGTTTTTGCGCCAACTTCAAAAACTATGTTTAAAATATTATTGATGACGTTTAAAGAATAAAATTATTTTTCACTTTTTAGAGCAATTTTGAAATCGGTTCTTTTTTTTTTTTCAAAATTTTTTATTTCATTTTTTTTAGTGTAAATGTATTTTAGAAATAGTAAGAAGTTACCATCACGAAGCATCACCTCATTTTTTTCATAAAAATTCTCCATACTAAAAAAAGAAAAAAAAAAGAAAACTATAACACGCCTTAAACTTTAAGCGATTGGCACTAGAAATTTATCTTTGTTCCTCTCCGGAATTCATTTGTGTGTTAATTTAATTATAACCATTTAAATATTACGTTTTCCCGAACTAATATACATTTCTCAGCATACAAGTTGCTTGTGATGCAATCTTGTATCTCCTTACTTAACCCCGATCATCTGTTATTGGCATAGATGATAACGATAAAAATACTACTATATAGTTGAGGCAAACCTAACCTGATAGCATTGTGAAGGCTAAGCAGATCCTAATCACTGCATTACCTCGCTTCCAAGCTACCCCACTATAGAGCAATGACGTTGAAGAAATTTGATGCTTACTTCAGACAAGCCTTCATTCAAAATTATCATAGCAATTACTATTAATATTACTGTTGAATGGCACCAAACTTTTGTAACAATGGGTTTTATATTTAATCATTTAATAGGGAAATTGCATAAAATTTACTCTTTTTTGCCCATAACTTTTTTTAACGAACAAATATGGTCAAAGTAATGGGACCTAAGTTGAGCCATCCACTATCCATTACAAAAAGAATCATCAAAATCGGTTCACTTGGTGAGACGCTGCGGGGGAAAAAAAACATACATACGGTATGAACTGATAACCGTCGCCTTTTTGAAGTCGGTTAAAAAGCAACTAATTGAAAATCATTTGCATGTTGAAATTATAAAATAAAATTTGTTAGTCGGCTTATGACCACAAAAATATTTTCATCATTTAATTGAAGGGCTCTAAGCTATATAAGTACACTTAAATTTTTAGGTAACTAAACGCAACTAATTAACAGCTTGACGGGAAAAAGTGAAATTAGCTTTGCTAGACTTCAATGATAATCAAGAAAATAGTTTTACCATTTAACGAAAGTTTCGATAGTTTGTATAGATATTTTTAGGAAGTCATTGCATTTTAAATAAGCGAATCAGCAAGTTGGCACTATGAAACTTTTCAGATTCAATTCATATTCACAAATACAATTTTGTTATGTAATGAAGGGCACTAATTTTCACAAAAATAGCATCATGGTGTTATTAAACTTTAAAAAAAAGAAAAGAAAGTTATTATTTCATATTGGCTATTGTTGAAATGTCATTCCCTTAATACGTTATCGGGAAAAAGCTAACTTAAGTGTACAAATTTTGTAATTGAATCAAATAAGCTCTCTGTTATTTCTAATCTTATAATTAACTTGAAATTTGACTCAGAATGTTAACAAAATATTGTGTCATAGGGAAAGGTTGCCGTCAATGAACCACATAACAGTTTTTGATTTCTTTACAAAAGAAATCCAACTCAAATTTCACATAAATTATAGGAACAATTTCTCAGTATATTTCTCTTTTAATAATAATATTCACTTTCATGATAAATATACACACTAAAGAATGAAAATTAAAAATGAATATTTTAGCATGTGGTTCATTCATGGCTACCGGTTGCTTGGATGAACCATCGAGATTCCATCGATGGATCATTCTTAAATTAAAAACACAATGCGTAACTTACAAATATTTATAACAGGTGATCAATAAACTCTACAAATAACAACAAGTTATAGAAATATAGATTTATTTACTAAACTATTTTATTTTAGGATAAGAGGGACATAAAAACCTCAGCAATCAGACAACACACAGCTGCTGCCATCACACCTCGTTCACCATTTGATATTTTCCCAACCTGTGCAACATTGTTCTTAGCTAATGTCTTTGCAACCTCTTTTGAACTGTTGGGAGTTTCGTTAAATAGATTTTGAAAATTTTCGTTCGACACAAGATTGTACTTGCTCTCTAAAATGTCAAAGAACTTATTGACCATTTTATTACTGAAACCATAAGCTTAAGTCTCAAACTACCAGAGAATATAGTACTAACATACTTTTTGTCTTAACTAAATCTGTGGGATGTTATTTTTCTCAGCCTCTTAAAAGGCCATTTCCCCCAATTTTTTGGAAGTAATTCCAAAAACGTCTTCTCTAGTTTCAAAATATAGTTCACTAATCATATTCCTATTTCGGAGGGCTTATCTCAGGAATTTCTGATAAGAGACTAAGGTAACAACAAACCGGTTATTATCTTCCATGCGACTGTTTAAAGTTGCTTTCAAGACTCAATATTGTCGGTGAACTTCGTTAAGGTCCATGCTACCATTTCTGTAAGCAACTGTAGCATTTTGCCGGCTCTCACTTGTCCACTGGCCATATTTTACTAATTTTTGTATTTTTCTGGAACAGCAAAAGTATTTGAAACTGTATTATTATGATTTAAATTTTTAATCAATTTTATAGAAATATTTGACTTGAAATTATAATAAAGTTGTCATGAATTACTAAGATTATATTTTTCATTATCATATTTATTTTAAGACAATTGAGCAGTTTTCAAAGATAATTGAGCTGAATTTACAACAATATTTGGGATTTTCCATGAATGAACCACTTTGTCAGGTGTTTCATTCGTGAAAACACCTTGCGGTTCAATGATAGCAACTGCGTCATTTTGAATATTCTTGTAGGTATTAGTACTGTGACGAACCATTATGAAAAATAAAGTATGGGGAGTACTTAAAAAGGCACTTTTTTCAGTCAACGTTAACGTTTAAATGATCAATGATGTTCAAAGCACGTTGTAACTAAATGTAAATCTCAATAATTAGTAAGATAACAGTAGAAATCTTTTCTGACCGGTTAACAATATGATGAAATAGTTTTAGCTTCTTTGAGATTCTGCAGTAGAATATTTTCAGACAAAAGAAGGTACTAAAACTAATTACGCGCTTGCATTAACTCTGGTACGGTCATGGAACCGGCTCATTGACGGCAACCTTCCCCTAGTATTAAAGTTCTTTAAAACATATAAGGTAATGCACTAGTAGCGGCCACAGTTAAGCATATTTTGTGTATTTTTTAAACTGTGGGTCAACAATATTAATTCCATTTTTAAAACTCAATGAGCGTATTATAGCCCAACTATTCCTTAATCGTCCCATTTTCTTAAAATGCCAGAATTTCATTTTTTTTTTCAATTTTTTATCCATTTTTTTCCCAAACTTCAAATTTGATCCAATAGTGGCCACTCCAAAATCTGAGATTTTCAGTAGTGGCCACATGTATGAGTCAGTAGTGGCCATTTGACATCCTTTCCTTAGAATTTACATTACTTACTTTAAATTCAAATAACTGATGAATAAAATTGATTCAATATGATAGTTACATTAAGTACCAATGTACAGTGAAATCCCATTACGACGAATACTAATACAACGAAATATTCGTATCAACGAAAGAACTTTTCAGTTCCGACTTCATTTCCATTGCACTACAGGAATTCCATTACAACGAAATTCCCGTTACAACGAGCAAATTTTGAGATTCCTTGAAGCTCGTTATAACGGGATTTCACTATATTAATCACATTTTTATAGTACATTTCTTTCTTCAAAGTACCTAAGTACTTAGGATAAAAGAAAAAGTTTTTAGTAGAAAATTTGCATTTGTAATTTTTGTACGCTAATGTAAAAAATAAAGTAAAAGAAAATGTACGTACTTATATAAGTATTATGCATATAAACATCGGAAAGTATGAACTGAATGATTACTTTCTCTTCAAAATCATTCATCTTTACTAATAATAAAGCTGAAAGTTTCTCTGTCCGGAGGATGTCTGTAGGATGTCTGGATCTCTGTGACGCGCATAGCGCCTAGACCGTTCGGCCGATTTTCATGAAATTTGGCACAAAGTTAGTTTGTAGCATGGGGGTGTGCACCTCGAAGCGATTTTTCGAAAATTCGATGTGGTTCTTTTTTATTCAAATTTTAAGAACAAAAATATCATAAGATGGACGAGTAAATTACGAAATTATTATAACGTGGAACCGTAACATGGGCACAAGTCAATTGGCGAGATACGAAATTATCATAACGTGGAACCGTAACATGGGTACAAGCCAATTGGCGAGAAAACTCACCATACATTATTTGTAAATATAGACGCGAACTGAAAGACCTTTTAATTTTTCTATTACGGGCAAAGCCGTGCGGGTACCACTAGTAAAAGGTAAGCACACCATTCAATGTAATTCTAGGACAATTTGTTTCCTACAACTTAAGAAGGCACATCAATGGATATCGGAGATTGGTAGCATAAGTTTTCAATACTACTAAAGGCAGGGTGTACGCGTACCTGGAAAGTCATGGATTTCGGCTATGATCGAAAATGTTCATGGAAAGCCATGATTTTCTGCAAAAAATGCTCAAAAATTATGGAAATTGACTATTGGTCATGGATTTTGAGTTCAGGAACATGCATATTTATCGAATTCGACACAATAGATTAAACATAAACATCTTGACCATTTTTTACGCTGTTACTCGTCAATCCCAATTTTTCACACATTTCGAAATCCGATTGCATCCGCTTCTTTAATACTCGCTCGTTTTTCTTTTCTATGTGATTTTACCATTTGGACATTTATAATTATGTATTTAGCATTATTTTTAACCCTCCTTATATGTCTCATTGTGTAGTTGATGACTTTTAGACTTCTAGTTTTTGCCGATTGCGAAAATTTTAACTCATCCGTTTTGATTCAAGAGACTCATAAAAATTATCATTAATTCTCAGTTGTGTCTTGAGTTAATGAAAATTTTAGAAAATAAAATCGGTCTGAATAATTAATTACGGACGTTTTGAACATCGATAAAATACAGAAAAAAGGGAACTTTCAAAGGTAAATTCTTTAAAAAGTTCGTAAATGTTACATATTTCACAAATTCGGAAATTTTACAATATTTGTAACCTAATACTTTGGCGGTAAATATCTGGTATTGTCTGGTAAATTAATTTTTGAGTACTTTAATTTAATATTTTACCTTTTTTCTGATTATTTATGTTATTTATTGTAAACATAATTTGAGTAACCACTAAATTATTGCTAGTCACAGATATTTTAGAAAACTACTAGTAGTACAATGCTCGCATTTTGTTATTCGGTTTCGGTTCGTCCCCCTTCTCAAAAATTTGAATTTCGGGTGCCCCTGATTATTAGCAGTCATAAATAAATATGAATCAATAGATTATTAATTGCAAAACACATACTTACTGACAGGATTTAGAGACTTCCAAGAAAAAAATGGTTCCTTAAACAAACTTTATAACTGAAAATTTTATATGTCATGGCTTTTACTAATTTTCCGGTGTGTGACTTACTTCTAATAAGAAAATCTGTATTTTCAAGAAATGATTTCTTAAGTCTAAGAAATTAAAAATTATCTGCTTTGATTAGAAAAGGGATTGCCTCGATCAAATATTAGGCCCTTCCCCCTCCAATTTTTTACCTGCTCAGCAGGCAAGTTGCAGTCAGTTATAGTTGAATTTTTCTCCTCTGTATATTATAGCGCGCCAAACTCCTGTTTTTATTTATTTATTTTTATTTATTTTTTATTTTTTTAACTAACAAGCTATTTATTTAGCCTAAGCCTAGGCTAGGGCCTAGAGGATGGCGTGATGAGTAACTTTGACCCGTCCATACAAGAGGTAAACGCACCTAGCAGTCGCCACAGTGAAGCATATTTTGTGGCTCTTTAAACTGTGGGGCAACAACATTCATTAGTATATTTGAAACTCAATGAGCATATTATTACCCTATTCTTCCTCAATCTTACCATTTTTTTAAATGCCAGAATGTCAATTATTCAATTTTTTCCCAAACCTGAAAGTTGATCCATCAGTGGCCATTGTACATGAGTCAGTACTCAGTAGTGGCCGTATTGTTGTTTAGAAATGGCCACCGGGTGGCCACTACTAGATCACACAATAATTTCACATTAGAAATGAGGGAGGTTATTATGTTAAAGTATTACAACCTATTAAAATGAAAATTCAGTTGATTTATGAAAAACCTTCCTGATTCAGTAGTGGCCACTCGGTGGCCACTTTTGAATTTCCTAACATTTTTGGTACCAGTAGTGGCCACATAAACTGTCAGCCAAGAAAACAACTATCTGGAGTTGAAAACGTTCCAAACATGATCTTTCAAATTTCATCACAAGGTTACAGCTCTAAAAATGTTATTTTTTAGCATTGTTCTATTCATAATACAACACAATGTTTATATACCTTGTTAAGGAGAAGCGTTAGAAGACAGCTGAAAAAACATCAACAATCCAGACGACCGTACTAAATAGTTGATAACAATTTTCCATGATGCTCTACCTACTCCTCCTTGAACTGCCCACTAAACTATAGCCTGAGCTCTACCTCCTGCAAATTTGAATCCATTGGGAGACCTGGAATCCTTATTTTTCAAATATAAACCTTAAAGTGGCCACTACTGAAGCAGTGGCCACTACTGGTGCGTTTACCTTTAAGTATTTTGTGAAAAGTTTTGAAGAAAGTTGTGATCCTTATTTTTTTAAAGATATTTCTCTCTTTTTATTCATATACTAGTTTAGAGAAAAAAGTAAGATCGTAAAGAAAAAATATAGTATCAGGAGTAATGCAGTTTCTTTTCTTCACATTTGATGAAATAATAAGAAACATATGAGGCAATGAGAAGCAAAGGGATGTAAATGGACTTTATAAAGTTTTGAGAAAAACGCTTTTAAAGTTCAGATTTTTGGTAGACTTTCATCGAATTTTTTTTCTAAAAAATTCTGTGTAACAGCACCCACCAGGGATACTAGTACAATCTCTTACCCCAAAACAGAGGGGAGGTTCTCCTACTACTTGCGCTGGTTACCTCCAATTTTTCAATTTTGGCACTTACATCGCTTTGCATCTCACTGCCTCATATGTTGATAAGCACTCACGTCATCGCTCTTTTTCCTAGAGCAGTTGAGTTTCGAAAACTCGTCACTCGATAACCGAGTAAGTTTAAAAAACTCGACCACATTATGGCAGGATGAAAGAACCCCGTGCAAAAAACCTGTTGTGTGAGCAATCCCTATAGACCGGGATTTTGAAGAACTCCACTACTTTTCGGTCCACATTTGGCCAAGTTCTTGGGATTCTACTGTATCTTAATGTTCACTTGCAGAATTTTCATCATTTTTGAATGCAACTTTTTTTTCGTTGCCTTCCACTTCTACTTTTAATTCGGACGTACACAGTCATTCAGGGTAACTTTGAACTACAATTTCTCTATTTTAAACTGCCCCATTCATAAAAGTTTTACAATAATTTTTTAGTTGTAACAGAAAAAAAAAGAAAGACTTGTAAACTATTATGAAGTTTTTCCAAAAATAAATAAATAATAATTATTAAATCTGTTTCAAATAAATTGTTTCCTGCGTTTTAAGTTAACCTTCATTAAGGGTAACGTCATAACTGGAATGCAAAAGAAATTTTAATAAAATTAGAGCGACTATTAAAAAAAAAACTCAGTGGCGCAGCAGCACATGGGAGCCGACTGTGCCCAACTGAGTTTATGAGACCGAAGACTCTAAAGGGCAAAGTAGAAGTTATGGCTGGGTTGTCATTGGATACTGGAACCCCCAGGGTTTAGTTCCCAAGCACGCTTCATACTCATTGTTCCCACCATTCACAAGCTCACTTGGTACTCATTGTTTCGACCCACTGAAGACATAAAATGCTAAGTCGACCGTGCCCAGCCTTGCAATCGAACCCAGGTCTGGCGCGCCGAAGCCCAAAGCGCTACCACAATTCAGACAGCGTCCTCACATCACGTCACTGACGATCTTTTCTCCCATAGCATCATATGGGAGAAAAGATCATCTTCTTTCATAGCATCAAGCCGTTTTGTACGGAATCCGTCAACATGACGAGAAGCTAGATATTTGACGTCCGTACAGTAATGAGTCGCATTTCATTGGTCTCCACAAGATTCTGTCTATTGTGTGAGTACTTTACTGGCGTTCGCAATAATGAATGTTTCTCCCCTTTCGGAAAACGTAGGTCTGTCCGCTTAACGTGGTTAACGTGACGTGTGGACGATATCTGAATTACGTTTTAGCCATTGCGCTTCAACGCATCTACAATGCATCAATATAGAGTTTTGAAATGTTTAAAAGTAGATCTTTTGTACTTCACACCATCAAGATTTCTGATGGTATTCATAGCAAAACATAGAATATGACAATGTAAAAGAGCGTTTTCTACAACTTCAATAATTGCTTCCAAACTGTCTCTTCAGAATTATTGAATGATCCAATGCGCAGTGTACAATGTTACTAAACTTTTTTTTTCTTCTTTACAATGAGAACAAAACTTATTTCATAAAATTCCTAGGAGAGTGCTGCACTAGGCTTTCTCGTTTTTAAAGACAAATACGCTAAAAAATTTGAAGTTGTGCAAAATGAACCGTTATGGATTGCAATGATTAACTATACAGAAAAAGTAAAGTAGTAATATAGAGCTTTCTAAAAACTAACATATGAATAATGAATCTTTAAGGCAAAGTATTGTATTAAAAATATTTAAAAGTTGCATGCAATAATTCTATTCCTTTTTACTTTGCATTCATTTGAAAGTTAAAATATTCAACTTACAAGAAGAAAAAATTAAGAGTTAAGATCATTTATTTATGGAGAGGGAAAAAAAAGTAAATTATAAATAGAGAGCATTTGAAAGATTATTTTTAAAGTATGAACATCAGTCTTCATAAAATATAATATCATATGTCAATCTTTGAAAAGAGAATACCTGTAAAAGCTATTTTACAGTGTGTGTGTACATTTTTTTTTCTTGAAGTCTGACGTTAAAAGACAATGATCAAATTTAGTTAAGAAAACTGAATGTATAAACTTAACTCGTGAAACTGAAGAGAAGGATTGGACAGGAAACTTTTCAAAAACATATTCTATATTTCATTTGATAAATATTTTAACTTGTTTCAGTACTTTCACGCTAAAACCGTTTAAATTAAGATGAAACCATTAAAAACTATCAAAATGTTTCTATACCACTAAAATTACATCACAAAATACAAGTTAGCTAAAACATTTTTCTATCAAATAAAGCTGCATATTATATTACTTGCTATTAAAGTTGAAAAACAGATATTTACATAACAATTGGGAAGAGTGCAGATTATGAATTTTCTTGGTAAAAATATCACATAATACCTTTCGAGTATCTAACGCTTTATGAAATTTGTGAAGTTATCAAGGGTTATAAAATAGCCTTGTATTTCTTTAACTAGTGTTAGTTTTCGGTTTCTTTTG
This sequence comes from Uloborus diversus, assembly GCF_026930045.1. Lineage (NCBI taxonomy): Eukaryota > Metazoa > Arthropoda > Arachnida > Araneae > Uloboridae > Uloborus > Uloborus diversus. Next base: position 32,708,561 of record NC_072733.1, on the reverse strand, counting down.
ATTTGTCACTACCATCACGAATAGGACTGTTGGATTTCTAGTCAATGATAATTGCAGGAGATTAATAACAAAGAAACACACAACCTTGCGTTAAAATTGTAATCAAATAACAGTTCAATATTTAGCGTTAAAATTTAACTTTGAAACACTTTTTCTGTAGAAAAATTTTCACAAATTTACAGTATCTCTTAGTTAGTATAATGGTACTTCATTTCTCATGTTACCTTTAAAAACATTTAAAACGACGTCAATATGTTTTCTTGGACACAGACACTAGGGCAGGTAAAAATACTCCGGCCGCCTGTCATTTCGATAAAACCTCTTATTTTTGCTGTTTTCAACTAGATGGTTCACTTGGATCGAAGGGAGAGGTGTCGGTAAAGTTGCCCTCTGAGGTACTTGTGATGTCAACAACACTCCGTCAGTGTTGTTGCTTCGCTGCATATTTGGATTCCAGAGAAACACATAGTACAGCGACAACACGATGGCTGCCAGTGATACCGAGAACACATAGGCGAGCACGGTCAATAGCCGGACTAGCTTCTTGTTTTGTTTCTTTTCCTCGTAGATCTTGGCTCTACTTGTCTCCCCAGCTAATTTTATATCCCCGTCGATCTTTAGATCGGCTTTGGTGGGCCCGTCGCCAACCATCTCGTTCTGAAGCCGAACTCTTTGATCGAACAACATTTGGGTTAATACTGCGATTACAACTCTTCGTTGCAGTACTATTGATCAGGGAGTGCCAAACGCGCCCTCTATACTAGGGAGGAACGAAAAGTCCTGGACATAGGGAGATTTTCTTAGGCGCTTTCTTCAAGCGTCTGTCGAGACTCGGAGTTGATTAATTAAATTTTAATATCAACTAATACTCATGAATATTCTATAAAATATTTATAAACTTGAGCTAGGCAAGATTTAAAACATATTTAATTTGAATCATCTATACTTTATTAATCAAATAGTTTAATTCATATCGTTTAAAAACATTTTTGTTAATTTAGTTTCTGTAAAAAATTTATTTTAAAAAGCCTTCAGAATTAAAATACAGAGTTATGCAAACGTACGTAAGACACGGGTTTTAATTGGTTAATATGGAGTTTTTTCTTTATTTTGTTTAGTTTAGTGCATAGTTTTAGAGAGTTTTATTACTCTTATTGTTGTTATTATTGTTGCAATCCTTGTTTGATTTCATTTTTTATGCATTGAACCAAATGCATTCACAAAGAAACGAGCTGATGTGTGCATCACATGACTTCCTTTTACTCCAATTTAATGTCATTTCCCCATTATTCGCTATTTTAATGTGATTCAATATTTATTCTCTAAATATCACCAACAATGGCCAAATTGAAACCAAAAAAAAAAAAAAAAAAACTCCGCCAAATTTGTCGCCAAGTTGGCGACAAAACTTGGCGACCAAAAGACTGGCGATATATCGCCAAGTGTCCGACAAATTATAACGCCACTTGAGTTTACATCGAAATTAACAATGATTTCCCCCCAAAAAGGTGCAAAAGACCCCCTTAGGAACATCCGAAAGCAACCAAAAGGGGAGGTGCACAACTAGACCCCACTACGAGTCTATGTACCAAATTTCAACTTTCTAGGACATACCATTTTTGAGTTATGCGAGATACATACGCACATACGCACATACGCACATACGCACATACGCACATACACACATACGCACATACATACAGACGTCACGAGAAAAGTCGTTGTAATTACCTCGGTGATGGTCAAAATGGATATTTCGCGTGTCTATACATTCTTAGGCACTTTTCCGCATGTGGTCGAATCGAAAAAAAAACTCAACATTCACTTGGGGGTGAGCAAAATGGAAATTAAGGGCGATTTTTGAGTGAAAATTTTTTCGCGAATACAATACTTCCTTTTTTGTAAAAGGAAGTAAAAAGGATGACAAGTGAGAAGGGAAAAACTAATTTCTTCACTCTTTTGCAATTTTCGTTTAATTGTGCCCAAAAGAGCGGTTGTGGAATGAAGTATGCTGTGCTTTAGATTTATCACAGTTGAGCATCTTTGAAACCGATATTTAAAGTATGTTTACAGATTTGCAAAAAATAAAATAAAATAAAAATTAAAAAAAAAGAAAGAAAGAAAACGGTAAAGTAAAAATGGATAATCATGATGAAAGAACATATAAATAAACAAAATCCAATTACATGTGTCATGAAAATCTTGGCCAACGTTGAAATGTAATGCCAACACTCAGATTTGAAATAAAATTAATTTTCAGGCACTAAAGTTGGGAAAAAAAAAAGTTTTATACTTATTGTCTTCAAATAGTTATTGAACATATTTTAGCCATTTTGAGAAATGCACATTGAGTCTTATAGGAAACGAATGGCAAAATAATTTCAAAAAATTGTGATGAACAGAAAAAAAATAGTCTTTTGAAAAAAACTGCATGTGTTTAAAAGTGCAAAAATGTACCGAAAAGCATGTGCTGAACAGCAATTGCTTCTGAGTTTCGGTACATTTTCTTCCGATAAAGATTGTTGGATATTTTTTCAGTAAAGATTTTTTAAAATGCCAGTAACTTGCAAGAAGAGGTGCGTCAAACTTAAATGAATAAACCTTCGACGCATTGCAAGTAATTTCCATCTTTTTTGATCTTCGATTCGTTTACGCGTGCTACGTGATCTTACCTTTTTTTTCTTTGCAGAAATTTTTGGCTTAAAAAAAAACTCTGTTGTTTACGATGGCTTTAAGAAGCGGTTTTCATTTCTTGTCGAATCCTTTTTTTATGCTATGAAAGAAAGTTACACGTCAGAAATAATTTTTATGTTATCAAACAGGGATGCGCCGAGAAGAAAATTTGCCGATTACCGATTAATCGTCTGTTGATAAACGGTCTACAATATTCGGCAAATCATAATGATCATTATGTGGATTAATCAGCGGAGCCGATTAATAATCATAATGATTATTTTAAATACTATTGATTTATCCATCATATTTTTTCTCTTATAATTTCGACTTTAGAAGGAGTTAACAGTTTATTTTTAACTAGTGGTACCCGCACGGCTTTGCCCGTAGTAGAAAATTAAAAGGTCATTTGGTTCGCCTGTATATTTAAAAATAATGGATGACGAATTTCTCGCCAATTTACTATGTTAAATGGCTTGCCCATGTTACGGTTCCACGTTATGATAATTTCGTAATTTACTATTCTACGTTGTGATAATTTGCTCGGTAAAATTTTCTTAAAATTGGAATAGAAAAAGAACAAAATCAAACTTTCGAAAAATCTCTTCGAGGTGCACCCCCCTATGCTACAAACTAACTTTGTGCCAAATTTTATGAAAATCGGCCGAACGGTCTAGGCGCTATGCGCGTCACAGACATCCAGACAGACAGAGATTCAGACAGACTTTCAGCTTAATTATTAGTAAAGAAAGACGATTTATTTTTCTCTACTTACCTAATTTTCCTAAAATAATTTCAAAATTTCATCCTATTTCTTTGAGCCTATTTTAATATTATTGTTAATAAAATTAGATTTCGTTAACTAAACAGTAGACGTGAAATTTTTAAAATATTAAGAGGAAGTCTGTGGTCAACAGGCTAATTTAGGACAACTTTTATAATTTAAATTTATGTTTTTTAATCATTAGTAGCCATTAATTCCAAGAATTTTATCAATACTAATATTATAAAGCTGAAGAGTTTGTTTGAACGCGCTAATCTCAGAAACTACTGGTTCGAATTGAAAAATTCTTTTTGTGTTGAATAGTCCATTCCTTGAGGAAGGCTATAAGCTATATAATATTATGATATATATAATCGGAGTGCAGCAGCAATAAAAAATGTTATGAAAACGGGAAAATGTATATCTAAACTAATATTATAAAGCTGAAGAGTGTTTGTTTGAACGCGCTAGTCTCAGGAACTACTGGTTCGAATTGAAAATTCTTTTTGTGTTGTCCATTTATTGATGAAGGCTTTTAGGCTATTTTTTTTTTAAATCAGATTGATCGAAAATTTTGCAATTGCAAATTAAATGTTTAATTAATGTTTAGTTCTATGAATTCCTAATAGATGGCGGGGTAAGTTTAGTTCTATGAATTTCTAATAGATGGCGTGGTAAGTTAACTCTTCGAGAGGGCGCTGGCCGACAGTGTCAGTAGCTGGGAGAAAATATGGCCATGCTACGCTGTTGTGATCAGCAGATTTTTGAATGCGTTTTTTTTTTCGACGTTCAGGTACATAATTGGATTTTGTAGGAAGTAGGCAGTTTACTATTGGGTTTTGTTTTCCTTATTTCTTCAACGTTTGTTTTTATTCTTGTAGTTGACGATCTTAAAGCATCTTATCTAAGTAAATAATTTGATTTCTCTTATTATTCAATTTCGATTGTTCTTTATAACGTTTTATTTATAGCATTGTTTATTTGGCGAAACGCATTAAATTGCAGGGGGCACCGCTTCACTCGCTAAAAGGCAGGGTTACGGTAGCGTGGTTGCTTAGCGCGTTAAGTGATGAACTATGTAGTTAAAGGATTATTTTGAATTTTAATGCTACTGTTAATCCTTTTATGTGTTTTGGCGAATAGTTTTAAATTCCAAAGATACTTTAATAGGTCTTTTGAAAAGGTGTGCACGCATTTTAGTTGAAGAAAAATGATCATTTCACATCAGAAGGGGGGTGGGGGGCGTGGACTTTTTTTTGTTCAACGGACGTCCTTTAACTTCTTAGCACGGACATCGCCGTGCGGGTATTGCTAGTTCGTTATAAAAATTATAAGTTCATCTAAAAGCACTATGCTAAGGAGAAAAAGTATCGACACATGAAAAATGTTGCAACGTTGAATAAATGTGTAATATATTTATTCACAATTGAAAAAAAAAAAAAAAAAAAAAAACTAACGTTACTTCAACCAATTAATTTGTTTAAAAAAAAAAGAATAATGAAGTATGAACATATTTTCTTAATCAAATGATATTTAATAATGATTAATTTTTTGTTGCATCAAAAATTATTAATTTGAAGAGTAAGTTGTAAAATGTATGATGTAATCATACAACACAAATTCAAAAAAATTTAATACTTTTATTTTTTGGGGGAAAACTTAGTCTAACAAAATATAAGAGTAAAGTAGGTTTTTCAATGAACCTGCCGCCTTTTTTAGACTTTAAAGTGTACATAACATTTCATATAAACTTAATTAGCAAGTCATTAAAAAGCAGTGACCCGCCAAAAATTGATTTAACGACACATCTGTGTCTGTGAGTCGTGATCTACAGTTCTAGAACAGGTTTAGAGCCGCTGTTCTATAATCTTCCACAAAGCCAGAAATTTGCAATACACAAATTTAATTTTCGTACAACTAGCATGTTAAGGTCATAAATGTATTTAACTTCTTCGCAGTATTGAGTTTTATTCCGTGTAATACTAACAATAGTTAAAAATAAGAATTATACTCAAAGAGCAATTCACCCCAAACGTGATATAAAAATGATTAATTAAAATATTGGATGATATGGAATCAAGAAAATACAAACTTCGAGTACATTGTAAATCAATCAAAGAAAAAACAAAGAAATTATGAAGCGGCTGAACAATTCTGTACGTGACTGATAAGAAAAAACATTAAAAAAAAAAAAAAAATTAAAAAAAAAACCTGTCTCTACTTTTTTCCGTCTATGAACACGCATATCGTCGCCTCGGAGCAACAGTAAGATATCTAATC